>NW_020884971.1:1289779-1497347 GCF_003945725.1 Corapipo altera | reverse complement strand
GCTGCTCCATCCCTCTGCTCATCTTGGTGCCTCCTCTGGACTCTCTGCAGCAGCTCCATGTCCTTGCTGTGCTGTTCCCCATGGCTGGAGCAGCTTCTGCAGGGTGGTCTCACCTGAGCAGAATGTGGATGCTGATTGCTGTGAGCTGCAGGAAACTGTCTTGTCAGGAATATCTAAAAATGAGTATATGATTCTTGATCCAGGTATCTGTGTCAACACCTCCATCCCTCAACCCTCCAAAACTAAGTGTGCAACCTTAGAATCACAGAATCATGTGGTCGAAAAAGACCTTTAAAATCACAGAGTCCAACCATGCTGAGGCAAAGTTCAGATCATCTTCATCTAGGCTGAAAAAGTGAGTCCTTTGGCAATGAAGGAGTGGAAGCGATGCCATTCATCTGCCTCTGGGATTGTTATCTCCATACCTTTCCTTTGCTAAATGCCTTTTGATAGAGACCAGTTTCAAAAATACCGTCAGTTTACCTGAATTATCTTTTCAAGTACCTTACTCAACATTTTGCTGGACACTTAGATATATGTCTATACATGTGTTAAAAATCTATTAGGAAATTACAACAGATAAGTAGGGGTTAATTTGCTTACAGGCACTCTTATTTAAATTATACTCCCTAAAATAAAGGTAATAAAATTCTATTATCACAGTAATCTGACGGGAATATAGAGGTGGCAGTGATACATTTATTGCCTCTAAAACGACTTTTGTGTCAAACCTCATGCATTGATTAGTTTTTAAATGAAATTATTTGTTTTAATTTACTGCTTCATGCAAGAGTTCCACTTATACTATGCTACTCCTTTTGAACACAAATATGAATCAAAACCTGGAAGACTTAAGAAGCTGTGGTAGCAGATGGACTTATTACCATACCTCTGCCTTTTTTCATTTGAACTGTGGCAACAACCATCTAAATTGAGGATAATTAAATACAATATTTGCACTTAATTATATGATAAAGATTTCTAGTGCCAGAGTCTGTTCAACTTTGTATGGTAATTTCTTGGTTAAGAGAATAATTTATTCTCAATATTGATTGATGGTGAATAGACTATAAAGCTGGATTGTGGGACACTTCTTCCTGCATTCTCTTTCATTTTAAGTAACTTCAGAGTAGTTCTAAATAGGAAGAAGCAGCATTATAAAAGGATGGTGCATAACACTGCAGACCTTTTCTTACACCACAGGTTGATAACCACTGATGAAATTACAGCAGTGCCATAAACATTTTAGTGCGCATCATAAAGATTTTCCATGTATTTCCATAAAGATTTTCCAAGTGTATTTTAAGTTAAAACTAATGAAAGTTCCACTGTAATGCACTTATATTCTTTAAGAAATTCTTTTATGATTTTCTGTGACTTGACCTTTGTTTTATGACAAGATATCTGAAAGGTTGATTTGTATGAGTCACAGCTATAATTATGATAATGTATGAAAAAAAAGTCAATGGATTTTCAGAGCTATTTTGTTAAAAAAAAAAAAGAAAGAATACTTCATTAAATCTTTATATTTCACTATCTAAAATGATTCTTACCAGATCAGCCACTCTATCAATCTATACTTTAAAATAAATTTGGAAAGAACTGTTAAATAAAGATATCTTTGCTGAGTATACAGGAAATGCAGAAAAGCTGCAACTCCACATGTGTAATTCTGCAGGTGCATAGTGGAGATCCATATAACCATAGGAATTGAGCACATTTACCTGAGTATAAAACACAGGTACATCCACTGCTGTTAAATAATTAATGGGATTTCTGGTTGGCTGTACAAAATGTGCCTGCATTGTTACAACCCTAAAGTGCAAACCCCTTATTTGGTACCTTTGCGTGGTATAGGATTTGAAGTGTTTGATGGGTGGAAGACCTCTGATAAAGAAACCAAGTTCTCCTCTGGAGAATTCCATCTTGGATTTTCAAAATAAACTCGAGTTATTCTTTCTCCCACTGAAAGCTTAAGGATTTTGGTCTATTTACACTAAATGACTGCAAACTGTCCCTGCATAGAAAGGAGCACTAATTTATGTGTGAATCTTACCAGCGTTGTTTAGGCTCCTGTGAAAAGTCAGCCTAATGCAAGCAACTTATTTGCACAAAGAGAATCTGCATTGAAGACAAGGCTGCTAGAATAAACTAGGTCTATTCATATAGAATCAGATTCTATCTATCCCTCTAGGTTCGTAATTTACAAACTTTTAGCTCTTGCCTTTGAGGACTAAACGTCTTGCTCTTCTCGTTTTCTTCTCAATGTAGTTAACATTTAAGCTAGTTTTGTTTCTTGGTTCAAGCAAAAAGGAGGATAGTTGATTTACAAATGAAACAGCCTGGTCCTTACTGCAGGTATTTCTGGGACCCTTTCTGTTTGGGGAAGTTGATAAGATACAGATAAGATACAGTTACTCTTCCTATGAGCCTCTGAAATTCAGTGCATTCTTGAGGGGCACTGAATTCATGATGACCTATGTGAAGTAGTAATTCCGAATTTACTTATTACCTTCTGTGAAGAATCACAAAATAGATTGCTTGGAAAGGACCATAGTGGGTGACTGATCCCACCTCCCTGCTCCAGCAGGGCCTTCCCAGAGCACATGGCACAGGATTGTGTCCAGAGGGGTCTGGAATATCCCCAGGGAGGAGACTCCAGCCCCTCCCTGGGCAGCCTGTTCAGGGCTGGGTCACTGCCCAGCAAAGAAGTTCTTCCTCCTGTCCAGGGGGAACTTCCTGGGCATCAGTTGCTGCCCGTTCCTCCTGTGCCATTGCTGGGCCCCCCGAGCAGAGCCTGCTCCATCCTCTGCCCCCTCTCTGGAGATACATGTTAAAAACTGCTATAAAGCAAGGAAAATATAGAGAACAAATGAGTTATGGGTTATGGTCTGCTTTGTATTTCATCAGTTGTAAAAAAACCCCAAAAAACCAAAAAAACCCCCCTGAAACAAAAACCTAAAAGGAAAAGTAATCAGTTATGTATTTATTAATATAGACTAAACAAATTCCCATCAGCAATAATTATCCTATTTATGTCATGATTTCTAAAAGGCTGTAAGTATGTGTTCCCACTAGGAATGTGTTTCTCACTGAGGAATTTAGATCATTAGTTTCTTAAAGGTCTTCTGGATTCTTTTGGAATGACCATATATGTGTGTACGTATTTACTTTTGTTAAATTTCCAGCAGCCCAAATGTTTAGAGAACTGCTATTAACTATTCATGCTTTGGCTCTGTTACAGTTTAAAGAAGGCCAAGACTTCCAGCAGTGGTTTCCTTGTTTTATAGAATCATTTTGTGAAATAAATCACTCAAGGCTTGAGGTTTTTTCTATACTGAGTTTTGCCCCTTAGGGAACATTTCATATGCACTTTATAACTTCCTGAAAACAGGGAGATTATTCTCAGAATAAATAGCAGGCAGCTGTGAGCTATGAGTCCATTATGCCAGTAAAGGGACTCGGTGATTTCATAAACTAGTAAGCAAAGTCTGAGTGCCTTGAACACTACTCAGACCCTCAAAATAGAATGAGTATTCTGTAATTCAACTCAGTTTTTATTTGCCATAACATATGGATCAGAATAAATGATTCATAGTGACAGGATGGAGCCCTGTGATCTTGCAACAGCTCCATATCATCTCCGGGCCAGCAGCAGTAACCATTTCATTTCTGTTTTCCCCTTGATCCTCTCTCCTCCTTTATTTGCCCTTCACACTACAGTACTGCTCTGTCATACAGTCCTTATCTTATTTCTTCTTCAGATCATCTTAAAATTCTACTTCTGAACTGTAGCCAAAATGCCCAGCCACACCCATCCTAACAGTGCAGGCTTGGAGCAACCTGGTCTAGTGGAAGATGTCCCTACCCAGGTCAAGGGATGGAACGAGATGGTCTTTAAGACCATCCTTTAAGACCAACCCAAACCATCCTGTGATTCTATGATAATAATAATAAGGTTTTTCCATTTCCTCAAGTTTCAGTGTCTCTAAGTGCCACTTAAGCAGCTAAAAACAATGGTCATCCCATTTCTCAAGAAAAGAGCAAAACAAAATCCCCGATGGATATTATGTAATAGTTTAATAAATCAGGAAAATATAAAGCTATGTGGTGTTGCAGTAATACTTAATTTCCCAAATGTAAATTATTTTGGTCTGAATTTATGTTTATATCTTCATATTTTAAACATTTGAGAAATTACATTAAGAATTGCTGAACAGTAATTAAGTATCACGGAAATGTTGGAGAGAATAGGCTTTTAGATATTTTAAAGTAGTTACTACAGACTTTGATAGTAAAAGGCATAAATAAATTCTGAATTATAATTCACATTAGTTCCAACTGCAGTAGTTGATCCGATGTTAGTAGTGTCTTGGCTATAATTTGCTATATTGTCTGAGTTGTTTGCATAGAATTGTTTCATGCTTGCAAATCTAAAATTCTTCTTACTGTGAGAACTTATTCATAGTAAAGCTGCAGCAGGACTTGTCAGTTCAGTTGAGTACACAGAGATTCTTTTTCTCCAGAGCTTTCCTGAGTTCCTCTGAAGTTTGGTATATCCATGTGGAATTCTAAGATAAAGAAAGGGGTTTTTTTATTTTTAAATGCAACATCTGAATACACTGTGCATCTTAGTTTATTCTTATTATGGCTATGATCTGGAATACCCAGCTGACATAACCAAACCAATCCAAACATGCTCAGCTTCAGGCCGAATTTGGATTTTCAGAGGGGATCTCAGTAACATGAGCTCATTTTTATGAATTTGAAATTCCGATATAATATGCCTGGTTGGGGTAACATCTGATCAGCATTTAAAAAAAATTCTATCCATTGTGCGCAGCATGACTTCTCACACAAATCATGAACTTAAATCCACTTTTTTTGTCAGCTGGGCTCTCAGAAAAAGACAATTGCCTGTTGAGCCATTAGAGTAAAAACTGCTCTTCTGACAGCGGTACAGGGAAATCGTGTTCTGCTCTTAAAACACATATAAGTAGTAGTGGTTGGAGATTTTCCAAGAGAACAGTTTTTTCATCTCAAAATGCTGATTCTTTGAGGATACAGGTTGATTTCAGACAAGCAGAACAGCAAAATACTAGAATTGTTCCTGTCAGGGAGATCTCAGCTGTCTGGTTGGCTCAATGATGCTATTGGGTTTGTGAAAAGTCATGAAATTAGACAGAATCCTCCTAATTTCAGCTAACAGCCACCAGATAATCCCAGAAGAATGTTCTCAATAAAAATACTTTTCTGTTTTGTTGTTTCCAAACCAAAATAATGTTGAATTTCATTGGCAGTATAGAGAAGATCATCCAAATATTTGATCAGGAAAGGCCTGGTATGGGCAGCAGGTTGAGGGAGGGGGTTCTCCCCTTCTACTCTGCTCTCCTGACACCCCACCTGGAGCACTGTGCATGGTTCTGGTGTCCCCAGTGTAAGAAGGACATGGAACTGTTGGAACAAGTCCAGAGGAGCCCACGAAGTTGCTGAGGGGACTGGAGTACCTTCCCTATGGAGACAGGAGGGGAGAGAGCTGGGGCTGTTCAGTCTGGAGAGGAGAAGGTTGTGTGGAGACCTCACAGTGCCTTCCAGGGTCTGAAGGGGCCTGCAGGGAAACTGGAAAGGGACTGTTCATCAGGAACTGGAGTGACAGGACAGGGGGAATGGGTTCACACTGACAGAGTAGGGTAAAATGGGATATTGTGAAGAAATTGTTCCCTGAGAGGGTGGGGAGGTCCTGGCCCAGGTTGCCCAGAGGAACTGTGGCTGCCCCATCCTTGGGAGTGTCCAAGGCTGGGTTGGACAGGGCTTGGAGCAACCTGGGCTAGTGGAAGGTGTCCCTGCCCATGGCAGGGGGTTGGAGATGAGTTTTAAGGTTCCTTCCAACCCTAATCATTCCGTGACTCTGTGATTATTTCTTATATGAGATTAAGGAGAACTCAACTGATAAGATACGGGATTATGAATCTAGAAATTATTTCTCTGTTGTAAGCTGGAAGATCATTCCAATTTGTTAAGGGTATGGAAAACATGGAGCTATGTTATTTAAAGTAGACTGTGCCAATATGGGAAAGATAAAATTATGCTAATCTTCCAGTTGCAGTGTATAAAATTAAACACTGGAACCTAAAGAGATCATGGAGAAAAAACTCCAGACCAATTTAGTGTACAAGATAAGATAAAAAGAGCAGGTCGTTTAATCAGGCCCACAGGCCCAGGGGAATACACATGGCACGTGCCCTCCCAGGCAATGATTTCACAAGATGGTCCATCCAGTGCCAGAACTATCGACCCCCTGGTTCTGCCCAGTTCTGCCCCCTGACATGCCCCTTCGGGAACTGGGTTTGGGGTCTTTGGGATCCCTTCTTCCTCATCTTCATTTTCTTCACAGCACATAC
Source organism: Corapipo altera (assembly GCF_003945725.1). Lineage (NCBI taxonomy): Eukaryota > Metazoa > Chordata > Aves > Passeriformes > Pipridae > Corapipo > Corapipo altera. The sequence goes on along the minus strand of NW_020884971.1, from coordinate 1,490,946 downwards.
AGTCCCTGGAGTGCCTCCAAAATTCTGGGCAGGAAGGTTGCTTTTTTCTGTCATGGTATCTTGTTGTCCAGGACTAGGGTGTAATGTTCTTAAACAGAGGTGTTTTTCTACAATTCTACCTTGAAAAGAACACTAAACACACTAAAGGAATTTAGTGGTGTTTGATATAAAATGGGGTAATAGGGTTAGGTATTTGTAAACTACTATGCTAAAGGGTAAGAGATATAATACAGATGCATTAAAATCTACATTTACTACACAACTAGTTCTAAAATCTACAAAAAGCTAAAAGATCAAAAAAGCTTTAAGGCATCACACTGTTTGAGAAAGATTGCATTCTCAGCAGGGGTTTCAGTGAGTTGGTGGCCAAGAGCTATTATAATGAGACAGCTGACTTGAAAAACACAGCAAAAACTACAGGGGAAATAAATGAACATAAATAAAATTTGCATGAAAACATAAAATGGACTTGCACAATCTGGAACATGAAGACACAGTTAAACCCCTTTTTAAAGGCACAAGGTAAAGAGATTTTTAATTTCTCACAGAACCCTTAGCTGTGTCCTTTTTGGCATCTGTTATTGGTCATTAAAAGACCTAGAATACCATGGAGGTTAACTAGATTGGTAGTGAAATACTTTGTCATGATTGAGCTATGAAAAATCTTGATTGAAAAAGAACCATCCCAATTTACTGTTTAACTTCCCTCTATTCTTATTCACAAACGTGATGGAGCCATCACAGAATAGGATGCTTATTTTCTATTAAAATTTTGTACAACTTTTTGTTATATAAAGTGAGAGTTATGCCTGAAGTGTTCCTGTCTCTTGTACTGTGTACTTTGGGTGGGTCAAAGCACTTTGCTGCTGTCCATGTGGTGGAATTTGTTTGTCTTTTTATTTTTAAAATTCTACAGACAAATACTGATCACAACAATGGACTTTGGAAGAACATGTTCACAACAAATTAAATCTGATCATAAGTATATTTTGCCTACCAGTATAAACACCATCTTTACTTTACTTCTTTGTATCCATGAATAGAATTTTTCCTTACATAAATTACACTGTATTCCTGGCCAGATCCAAGATGTTTGTTGACTTCAGTGAAGTTTGTCTCAATTTGTTAGTTAATATTTGTTGGCATTACTTATGGAATGTAGTAAACGACAAAGGTGAGTGAGGTGGCAGGTTGGTGTTACAAACATTCCTGGAGTTCTACTCATTTAATTTACAAATTGTTTCCCTAAGAATCTGATGGAGCCCATGGTAAGAACTTCAGTAGATAGAGTGGAACAAGAGAATGACAGTAGAATGATTTTAAAGGAAAATGTGAAACCTGTCCAGTTCACCTGTCAGTGATGAGGTTTTATATATTGTTACTATAATAGCTGCACATAAATATTCAAGGATAATAATTAAGGTGTGTAAGCACATTGAAGTTAGTGGGAACAGGCTTTTAAAATAGGTCATAGCCTTCATAGTGCACAAATGAGTATTCAGACACCTTCATTGCAAAGTACTGCTGCCACAAAAAATTACGAAGCATGATAATAAAATAAAGGAGAGAGATTTTAGGCATTGAGTCTCTCTGCCTGCAAAGTATGATAAAGAAGTGAGAAAAAAATTATGGAACGTGGTACTCTAGAAATGTTACAATTTTTTTATTTGTTTACAATTTAGGACATGCACTGAAAATTAGGAAGATTTGTATTAAAAATAGTGTGGCAGCAGGACCAGGGCAGTGACCACCCTCTGTGCTGGCCCTGCTGAGGCCCCTCGAGGGCTGTGCCCAGTTCTGAGCCCTCACGGCAAGAGAGACACTGAGGGGCTGGAGTGTGTGCAGGGAAAGGAACCGAGCTGGGAAGGGGCTGGAGTAGCAGGAGCAGCTGAGGGAGCTGGGGGGGCTCAGCCTGGAGAAACAAAGGCTCAGGGGGGACCTTCTGGCTCTGTAACTCCCTGACAGGAGGGGGGAGCCGGGGGGGGTCGGGCTCTGCTGTCAGGGAACAAGGGACAGGAGGAGAGGGAACGGCCTCCAGCTGTGCCAGGGGAGGCTCAGGTTGGACATGAGGAGGAATTTCTTGCTAGAAAGGGTGGTGAGGCCTTTTCAGGGGCTGCCCATGGAGGTTTGGAGTCCTCATCCCTGGAGGTATGCAAGGAAGGCCTGACCATGGCACTGAGTGCTCTGGGCTGGGGGACAAAGGGGGCATTGGACACGGGGTGGACTTGATGTTCTTGGACGGGTTTTCCAGCCTTATTGATTCTGTGAGTCTATGAAGACCCGACTGAAGCACTGCTCTCTTTATATCTAAACTACTGAGACATGTATTTGTAGCAGACCCGAATCTTCCCCACTCTTTTCCCAGGAAGCAATGGAACTCTCTGGGCACATGAATATTGTGGTCAGAAATCATTAATCTGCTCAATATACCATGCTAGATGCTAATTTTTTTTTTTTAAAGTATATCAAGGAAGTCTGCTAATAATGAATTACAACAACGGATTGCAGTACCAGCAGGCATGAAATTCTGGAGTTTGCCAGTGAGGCAACATGAATTACAGCATCTAAAGCTTTGAAACTGTAGGAGAACAGGTTCATCATTGATTTATTTGAACCTTTAAACAAAGATTATAGAGAAAAATGACAGTCCAAATTTAGAAGTGACTTTTGGACATTGTTGTAACCTACATGACAAAGGAGCAAAATTTAGAGCAGTTCAAAACCAGTAACTGAACAAAGCAGATTTCTTCTGCTTTCTGACAGTCTTCTGTCAATTGCTGCTTTTTAAACACAGAAAATATTTCTCTTCCTTCATACAAGTAACATTAATTTTTGCCGTGGCGCACTGTTTCACAACATTTTTGATGGAAGCAAAGGGAGGAAAATAGACAAATGAACAATCGAACAGGAAAAACATCTATTGGAAAAAGAAACCACAATAAAGGAGAAAGAGAGGGGAAAAGAAGACTCAACAAGAAATTATATTCTTATAAAATAGTAATGTTTTGCCTACCCTTTGAATGTATGGACCTTTTTTTTCTTTAAATGTACCTTTAATTCAATATTATTTTGCAAAACCCTGTATTATAGTTGGAGAAAGTAAAAAAAATAGAAAAGAAAGAAAAAGAAAAAAAGAGAGAAAATGCAACCATAGTCTTTAAAATGTAGTGATTATATTTTTTAATACCTCCACTGTGGTGCTCCAACTGGAAGGAATGCTGATTTGCAGGGGGATTTAAAATAGTTGAATTTGGTTCATAGTAAAGTATATTTATTGGTACTCAGTTTCAAAATACTGCCTGTTGTTCAGTAAATCTAAAGGCTTTCTTCTGTACAAGGATGGAATGCACTCTAACACAAAAGATGACAAAAATTTTTACAAGGCCATTAATATTGGACAGTGTTGCAGAAAACCTGGACAAAGGGAATTGCAGCAGATGAATTTATTCTCTAACTCCTCTGGTCTGAGGGAGAAATCTGTACATGCAAAAGTGAAACTTCACATTTAGTTACTCTACAGAGAATTAGAAATGCTAAGATAAAAGATAAAATCTTCCTTCTAATCTGAAGTGGATCTGTACAGAGTCTCCATTACATATTCTGTACTTGTCCCAAATACAGAGTTCTTTTAGAAGGAAAGATACAGCTTGGACTTTCAAAATTGGAACAAGTACTCATGCGGGACTTAGGATACGGAGTAGTGTCTCACTTGAGACATCAGTGGAAGTTTGTGTTTGAAAAAGCTACATGGACACAGATGTTAATTCTGGAGTAACATCTGAGCAACTGCAAAATCAGGAAAAATGGTCTCATCTAGGAAAGTGATTGTGTGGTTTTAAAGATTGACCCTTCAGCTTGTTGTTACACAAACTGCCACTGGTTTGACATGGGGCTCTAAATTTTCATTCAGAAGTGAATTTATGCTTTGATTTGATGAAATCATTAATGTGGGTATTAAAAATCAAGCAATTGGATACATAAGCAGATTTTAGCATAATTGTTTTTAAATATATTGCTCAACATTAAAAACACATTAAGCTAAAAAAAAGTCTGAAAACAGGGTTTATCAATTATTTAATATATTAACAGCATATATTAAAATAATATAATTTATGTGTGAAAGACACCCACTACTTGAAGGCAGGACCTTAGAATGTACATTCCATAGGCGTTAATTAGTTCATCATTCACATACTCTTTCAGAACCTAAATCCTAATAGGGAGCTAACAGGTAAATAAGGTTAACGAGAAGTCCTAGAACTGAAAAGATACCGATGTGAAATAGGTTTTTCAGCTTCACTGTGATGTGCAGATGAGGTGTAGATGGTAGGAGCATTTCAGAATACTCTTCTTCATGATGGCGATCCAGCCATGAAGTCATCACAGCCAGAGGGTCTGAAATGCAACATATTCCCTCTGCCTCTTAACCTACTTAACATAAATGTGTTAGACTAATGAACTAAATACATCAGATGCTGCATAAGAATAGACCTTAAATTTACTCATCTCAGAGTGAATCATTTGAATTGTTTGTTCTTTTCAGTGATACTTTCTTTCAAAATTTATAATATTTTATAATTTCAGATCCATCTAGTGTTTAATCTTTAATACCTGAATGCCTTTTAATATCACAGTTATAGTGCACTGGCATTATAAAATAAGTGATATTAAATCAAAAGGAAGTGGTGTGCACAATAAAATGTATCCCAAATTGCTAAGAACTACTTATTTAATTATGCATTTCTTTAATGCCTCGAAAACAAGTCCATACCTTTGAAGTATCCATCCCAAAATGGCTAAAGAAATGGGAACTTAGATGGGTCTTTTTTCATGGGTTTAATTTCCTCAGACAAAATCACATTTCCTGTTCACAGCAAGAATGAGAGTGGGGGTTTTTTTCAGTAGGTCAGTGATATTAGAATGAAATGCAAATGCATAGCTAAACTACATAACACAAATCCTGCTGTTTACTCTCTTGGGCGTTACTCTGTGTTTGGTGCAATATTTTTCTAACATTTCATGAAGTTTTCCAATTAAATATTAATGCAATTTCTTCAAAGGAAAACAAAGATTTATAACCCTGAAGTGAAAGAGAGAGGATGAGAAAATTGATAGTGCAGTTGGGCAGGAGGATTCTACATGAGTTCTGAACACTCTTTTCTCATTTATTTGAGAAGCTAAATTTACTATATAATATAAAATATGGATATGTATAAGCTATGCTCTAATTGCACATGGTGCATGATCTTATGAGGGAAATTAGGATCTTTCCACTCTAACAACAAACCATGTGCTTTATCACTGTTTTATTTTTAAATACTTCAACATTCTTTTTGATTTCTTACATTTCAAATACTTTAAATGTTTGGGGAAGAAAACCCAATTTAATTAGAATCTAAATTTAATGCAACTAATGTATTTTTTAATTTTAAAATTCAATTGAACTTGTAATAAATAATTTACCTAAGCAGTGGAAAAGGAAGTGATAACCACTTCTGCCTCTTGGCAAGAGTGAGTCTGTGTGTGCCTGATTCATCAGCACTAGATGACACTGCCTCATGTATATGGAACAGCCTGCAATGTTTTCCAGTTTACTTGAGGGAATGAGAAATGTTTAAGATTCTGCATACTCCTAGATAATAGTCAAGGTTACCAGGAGGCATAAAAACATGTTCTGAACCTGAGGTCAAATTCATAGGAAAAAAGAAAAACCACAAAGAGAAAGACCTATTATTTGTAAAGTTCCTTTGTGTTCCATTGCAAAGAGTCAGTTTGGACTTCTTAAATATTTTGCTTTTTCTGCCCTCTTAAAAAGTACCTAGTTAGGAAAATATGTCAGGACAACACAAAGGAATTAATCAGCAGAGCTGTTACTTAAGGTGCAGCAGTATGGAAGTGTCTCATCGCTGTAGGTCGAACTGAGGCATTGCATAGGGAAGCTGTAGAGGATTTGCTAATGAGCTGCACTCCTGACTGGCTGCTTGCATTTCTCCCTGTTTATCATTGTTACCTATTGATGCACCGTTCTCATGTCCTGCAGCTCTCCTGTCAGACACAGCGATGAACACAGGAGGTAAATTCTATTCATTCACAGCCAGATATTACCTGCTACACCCTCAAGGTAACAGGAGAAAGGTGAACACTTGTCTGTCTTTTCCATCATGATTTGCTTTCATTTATTTCATGTTGACATGGATAGGAATGATCAGTGAGAAGTGGTGTTGGTACTTTGAGATGTCTGTACCACAGGAGAATAGTAAAACCTGAACTGATCTGACACAGGACCACCAAATCCATTTTATTGGGCAATTGCCTGTGCCTGAATCAGCACGTTCCCACTGCATAAGAGAAGAAAACACTAAAAGTAAAAAGAAATCATAGAAACTTATGTTCAGATATGTTCCAATAAATAGTGAGAGTCATCAGATTTGAGTATTTTCTTTTCTGTTTGCAAAGTTTTTATTAATAAATTATTTCCTTGAGCAAAACCAAGGGAGGAAAAGAATGGCTGGTGGTAAGACCTTCTTTCTAGTCTGACAGAAGAAGAAAACATCTGAAAAAAAAGGGTGTAAATCTGCTAATTAAAATGTCAGGAGATCATTGCTGTGTGCTTGACTGAGGGACGAAATGGAGGGGGAACATTATACACCAAAACCATACAGGAAGTTATCGTTAAATGGAATGGAATTCATGTAAAGAATAGGCCTACACTCACACCCACAAGAAGAATGGCAGCAGAAAACATAAGTATTTCTCCATCCAGTGATTTCTCTGTGTAGTCTTTTAATGGTGTTGGAAAAGCAAAACTTATTAAAGATCTATGAAATTACTTACTGAGGAGGAGCACAAATCTGACTGGGAACAATTTAAGGCCCGGAGAGATGTTTATGGGGCCTGAAAAGACTATTATTCAATGGACTGACTTGTTATTCCCCAGTTTATTACCAGTTTTATACCAAGTTTAATGTACCCCCATACTAATTCCCCTTGGTTTATATGGTTCAGGGCTGGTCTGGACTTGCCCTAACATTTTTCCTGCCAAAAGTTGTTTGCTCCCTTGTTCTTCTCTGGTTTTCCCGCTCATCTCTCACTGATTGGCTGATGGTTGCCGCAGTGCAGAGTGAGCTCCCATTGGTCCCTTCCCTTGGATACTCCTAAATTCCACCCACCTTTTCCTTGTTCCCCAATCCCATTCTGCCCTGAGTTGTCAATCTCATGCTCTGCCCCAGTTATGGAACCTCCCCTTGCCCATACCTTATATAAGTCACTGTTTTCCCCCAATAAAGTGGCATTGCACCCTTGACCTTCAACTGAGTCCGAATCCTTTTGTGTGGTGCCGTGTCCCTATCCCTTTTACCATTGGGCCGTGGCAACTTACTAAGTCATTGTGAAATAGCCAAGTGTTTGAGGCAGTGCTTCCCTCAGAGTGCGACTTCAGGAAGAAGCAGAGCTGGCAATCTGGCAACTAGTGCAACAAGTAGCAGCAGTTTCTGACACACTAGAAAAAAACATTCATTCCTGTGCCTTTGCTGAAAAATATCAGAGGAGTATCAGTCACACCACGTTAGGGAGTCATGCTCAGATCCAGTCCAAGGCTTGGAACGTAAACATGATTGCTTCCAGGGATGATAAGATGGTTGACTTGTCAGTGTCTCTTTAACATTATGACCTCTATGGGCAAAGCCTACTATTGTAAAGTTTATTTTTGCTTCTGTAGATGGGAAAAAAAATTGGTTGAGCAGCATCGCTGACAGCAAGACTGTCATTTTAAAAATTAGGTTATAACGAATATGAGTTTCAGAAGAAGAGTGCAGAGTGGGTCCCATCTGCTTCCCTCTGGACTGCGTCATGAAAGGGAACAGATGGGCATGAGTTATGCCAAAATGGCTGGGAGAGGCTAAACAGCTCCATAGTCTTGCTTTATGTTATCATCAGCCACTCTAAGATCCCAGTGCCATATCCAGTTTACAGTGCACTGCTGCAGTGGGGAGATGGGACAAGGGTGCATATGACTGGAAGAAGAGAGAATGTGGAAGAGGTCATGCTACAAATATAATTCCACTATGTTCAGCTGTAGTTCAGGTGCCAGTTTGGTTGATAATTCTAGTTTTCCCTCTTGGTTTGTCCTGGAGTCTCGCACACCCTTCCATTCTGAATAGTCATGAGAAAACAATACCATGTTTTTCCAGCGCAGCTATCCAGAAGATGAGCGCTCTGGAATAAGATCTTAGCCTCCAAAATCAATGTCATCTTGTTGTGTCCTCAGACTAAGTTAGGATTTTACTCTTTTTAGATGTAGAGATCTTCTAATACAGGGGGCTTATCATACTCAATTCTGGAATGGGGTAGAATTGCTTTGCAAATGGCAGACTCAGGAATGTGTCCCCTCTTAAAAGCCCTTGCAGGTTCAGTTCAGTTGCTTTCCTTCTCTGACACAGTATCAAAAGTTTCTTAGAGTTTTTCAATAGGATTTTGTTTGTGTTTCTGCAATTAAAAGTCATGTATTACATTAGCTATTATGCATTACATTATTTAAAAAGCTCTGTTATAAGAATGTTTTGTCATATGATCAATATCTATGCTTGAGATTAAGCCATGGAAATGGGGTTTGAGAAAGCAGAAAGACTGGAATTGCATTAAAGCTTCACTTAAATTTAAATGCCCTCCTTTTTTTACAGTCGACGGGTGCTAATTTTTTTGAACTTGCAGTATTTAGCCTTTCTTAACAATGATTGGTGATTGGTAGCCATTTCCTCAAGTGTCAGAGCCAGTAGGCACTTTCCTTTTGAAACCAGGTAGTTACTTTTTTTGCTAAGATTATTTTATATTCTGTAATGTACAAACAGCAATTCATGCAATCAATTAGTATTGTTTTAACTTTGTTTTTTTTTAAAGCATCTCATAAATCTCTTGCATCTCTAGTGCTTTTCCTGGCTAGCTACAGCCCAAAGTGGCTGAAGTGTAGCTTTAATTCAGATTGTTCTGTAATGGTAAGCCCGGCTACAGCACAGTGGTGTTGAGGCTGTTTTTTTTTATCCTGTTCTTTAACATTCGTACTCCAGTTAGTATTTCAGTTAGTATTTCACTAAATTTCTGTTAAAACTAACAATTTATACTCTTGGTACTAACAATTTGTACTCTTGTTGATTACAGCGTGGGGAAACTCTTTGTTAACCACTCAAAGACAAGCCTGATGTATTAAAGGCCATTCCAGTCTTCTAATTATGGTTTTGGTTTGTTGTTTTTTTTCACTGTGTTTGCTTTCTTATTATCTTTATATTCAGAAATTCATGGTAGAACTGTATGCATGCATTGTAAAAGACAACATTAGAGTTTGCATGGGAAGTGTTGTAAAAGTGTCAGAAAATTCCCTCTCTGTCATTTTTAAAAATAAAAAGACTGTTGTCTCTTTTGACAGAACATATGGGTACACACAATATTGATTTCAATACTCAGAGAAACAATAGTTTGAGCTATAATTTATTCCATGAAAAAGGAGGGAAATTATCATCAATGTTTCATGAAATGCTTTCTGGGTTGTTTCACAACCCATATTTTCCCAATTGTCTTAATGAAAGTAGAACTAAAGTTGAGACAGGAAGCTAATTTAATGCTTAAAAAATGGTCTGTGATCTATATTTTTATATCCACATATGTGAGAAGTTGTTTTCTGATAAGATTAGTATCAGTGTGTGTTGATATCTGGGAAAAAAATGTAAATGGGAAACTATATCCTAGGAACCAATGGACAGCTCCAGTCATTAATCAGTGTTTTTGCTTCTTGTCTTCTCTGTGTTGTGAAGTCAGTGTTTTACACTTTGTCTGCCTCAAGGTCTACATATACTTCAGAGCTTCATTGAACTAGCAGTACAGTAGTGTAGAAAAATAACCCATTTGGGTTTTCGCCATGAAAAATGTGAAGTTGGTCTTTGAACACTGACTAAAATCTCATTACTTCGGTGGCAAATGAGGCATGAAACGTATTGTCAAAAATATAGAGCCCAAAACACAGTGGCACAAAATAGTTTATCTTCATGGAGTATACTACAAAAGATTTGAACTCTAAATCAGAAGGTGCACTTAAGCGCAGTGTCGTTCATCAAGTGCACAGCCTTTGTCGCAAAATTTGTCCATGATGGTAGCTTTAATGAAGTTGCCTAATTTCTCTCAACCTCAGAAAACTATTATTTCATCTGTATGAAGGTATAAATCTACCATCAACACTTCAACTCTGGCCTTGCTTAGACTACTGACTTTATGGTGAGAATTTCGTGGTAATCTCTCATGTCCTACTCATTCCTGTCTCGACATTGGATGTGTGATATCAGCTTGCTGTTCCCAGGCATGGAGGAGTGGAAGGAAACGCAGGTGAAAAAGTGGAACTGAAAAGACAGCCTTGGTTATTTGACACTCCATGACATGGTGTTCTAAAGAACTCCTGAAGTACTTGGATGGGAGTATTGATCTGCTGGAGGGCAGGAAGGCTCTGCTGGAGACATTTGGACAGACTGGATCGATGGGCTGTGAGAGTCAATAAGCCCAAGTGCTGGGTCCTACCCTTGGGTCACAACAATCCCATGCAGAGCTCCAGGCTGGGGCAGAGGGGCTGGAAAGTAGGAAAAGGACCTGGGAGTGCTGGTCAACAGTGGCTGAACATGAGCCCAGGTCTGCCCAGGTGGGCAAGAAGGCCAATGGCAACTGACCTGTATTAAAAACAGTGTAGCAGCAGGACCAGGGCAGTGACCACCCCCTGTGCTGGCCCTGCTGAGGCCCCTCGAGGGCTGTGCCCAGTTCTGAGCCCTCACGGCAAGAGAGACACTGAGGGGCTGGAGCGTGTGCAGGGAAAGGAACCGAGCTGGGAAGGGGCTGGAGTAGCAGGAGCAGCTGAGGGAGCTGGGGGGGCTCAGCCTGGAGAAACAAAGGCTCAGGGGGGACCTTCTGGCTCTGCAACTCCCTGACAGGAGGGGGGAGCGGGGGGGGGGTCGGGCTCTGCTGTCAGGGAACAAGGGACAGGAGGAGAGGGAACGGCCTCCAGCTGTGCCAGGGGAGGCTCAGGTTGGACATGAGGAGGAATTTCTTGCTGGAAAGGGTGGTGAGGCCTTTTCAGGGGCTGCCCATGGAGGTGGTGGAGTCCCCATCCCTGAAGGTGTCCAAGGAAGGCCTGGCCATGGCACTGAGTGCTCTGGGCTGGGGGAACAAGGCGGCACAGGCACAACTGGGCACGGGGTGGACTCAATGGTCTTGAAGGGATTTTCCAGACTAAGTGATTTTGGGATCTGCTCTTCTGTTCCCTTTGATCTCCACGGTAGAGAAGTCTGTTAATACGTGCCTGAACCCACTTAACAGGACACCTCTTTTTGTTACATCAAATATTTAAGAGTTGTGGCTCTGGGAAAGAAGCAGTATTTGTATTCAGACAATGAAATGGCCAACTGATCAATAGAAACAATGGTGAAAGGTTCATTGAGTGTGGACAGTGCACTTTGAAGAAGATTGTTTTATCCAAAGTCCTCCTCATCTCTGTAGGTGAACGATCAGATTTACTTTTAGCCATAGTCATGTAGTACTCAACATATGGCAACTTACAGAAAATCACATCATCTCACAAGCATAGTGTTGATTTTTTATTTCACTGTGTTGAAATTCAGTGTGGGAACCAGAAATCAATGTAAAATATGTGTGCTCTGGGGAGGAGAAAAATTTCATTCTGAGCTTCCTGAATGATAATGAATGTATAGTGCACAAAGCCATTTTGCTGTCACGATAAGGAAATAATCTCTTTAACTGTCTTCAAGTGTGTTGCTATTTTTCTGTGCTGTTTGTACTCTTCACACTTGTCTTCAAATTTTAAGGAGAAATAGTGCAGATATCAGGCAAAGTACTTGCAGCCATCACACATTGAAATGATTTATCAAAACCACAAAATAAACTGCAGCAGGATGGAATAAGAGAATTTCAATAGGAATAAAAAGTTGCAACTTTCTATTGTTTTGAAAAATGAAATTTGTTTTATTGTCAATATTACGCAATTCAGCAACTCTATACAGTGCTTAAACAAACCCATATTTGTTTAATATTCAAAAAATTAAAAAAAAAGAAAGTAGTGCAATTTCTATGCTCTAGGAGAGGCTTCATGCCCCATAATTTAAGGAGTGCTTAATTAAAATATACCTGCTTCCATTTCAAATAGTGACTGACATGCAAGCTTTTAAAAAGATTAAACAAATCATCATAACCTAAAAAACAAATATGCAATCTTCATAATACAGTATAGCTTTGTAGAGGAATTTGTCATGTTTGATTACCTATTTGCAGAACCAATTGTGAAGAGTGGAGCCAAATCTAGCCCTTCTTATGTCAAGTCATTAACTAATTGAATTGATTTCTCCCACTCTTCCAAGCATTGTGTCCTCCTGTGTCATTCCAGTATGAGTGACAAACATTAATTTGAAATGTGACCTGGTGCAAGTAATCTGGAACTGTTCCTTTGTCCATGGGAAGCAAGAATGAGAAACAGAATGAACTTTATATTTGTGTAAATTCTTCCAGACAGTATTTGGTTTTACTCCACTCCTCTGGGATAAATTATCTCTGCCCTGAACGATCAAGACAAACGTGCTCATGTTCATTCCATCTACTGAAGACTCCTCAGGGAGAATATTAAGTTAACAGTTTACTCAAACTGTGATATTTTTGTAGCCACCAGAGAAGTATTGGTACCTCCAGAGAACATTCGCTGTTTAAATGGACTGCTGGCTTTTATAAGTAGTGGTGTTACCCCATTTGATGTGAACAACAGGTTATCAAGTGATAACTGAAGTTAGGTGGGACAAATGTGATCAAATTTGGCCTTTTAGATGAAAAACAGTTAACTAGGTGTATCACTAGGCCTTACATATCTGCCTTTCCACATCAAAAATTATAGGTTTCCAAATACAAAATACACAGGCAATACTGAAAGATCATTCTTGAATTGAAGAGCCCTTCCTTTCTCTGTTGTTCAGCATTGTTTTCAGTAAGGCTCTGTGCAGTTCTTTTGTTCTAGCTAACTCAAAGCTATGTAGGGAATAAAAAGAAATAATAGAATGAAAAGAAAAATCACAAGAGTGGTTTTCTTCAGCCCCATCAGAGGGGAAAGGTTGTTGCTGTTTTGAAAAGATAAATTTAATTTCTATGATAAATCACTGCTGTAATTTGTCAGTAACAGATGTAACAAAGATAAATCTGTACAAGTGTTACATGTTGTGTCTGGTATGAGCTGAAGGAAAAAAGCAATATGGTAACTGGAAATCAGAAATTAATATTGCACACTGAAGCATTCCCAGTAGAAATCAAGCCTTGCCATTCAAAGTCTCCCCAGAAGGTAGTGGGATGACCAAGGAATTCAAGTGCCTTGATTTGATTCCTGTAAAGGCAGAATAATTTTTTGTTACTCATTTTCTATGATTTATATGATCATACTATGATGAGGGTAGTTCACATGCCTCAAAAAAAGCACTTATGCTTCAAGTAGAATTCCCCTTAGTGGGTAAGTTTTTTAGTTGGCCCTGGGTTTTTTTATGTCAATGTTCTGCACCTACTTCAACTACTTAGCTTAAATATAAGCTAGGGTTAAAAATAAATAATATATAATAAATAAAAATAAAAATAAATATAAATGCTATCTTATAAATTAAATATTGGAGGCTATACTTTTTAAAGGATAATGTGAAACCAGCTGCTCCAGAATTGCATTTTTGTATTGATGGATTTTGTGCTGAGATACACAATTTGATATTTTCTTAGATGTGTGAGTTTCTGGAGGAGCTTTTATACGCAGTTTTCTCCTATTCACTGAAAATGTTCCATGTCTACTGCTGGAATGTACATGTAAAAATGGACTGGGAGGGTTAGAAAGGTACACTTGGGAGTTCTTAACCCTCTTTGATTCAGTGCTTCCTGCCTGCTGGTGCCTCTTACAGTCTAAAAGACCACAAGTATGGAAGATCCTTTTCTGATATTTGTAGTGGTTGCACTGTCGATGTTCCCTCCTCCCATGATAATTATTAATGCTGAAATAACTGTAAACAAGTTTTGCATTATTTCTTCCTCTCTTCTCTTGATTTTTCAAATTGCAAAAATAAAATACTTTATCATGTAATACAGTATTTTGAACTCTGAACAACTAATTATGAATGTAAAGGATGAAAGAATTTTATGACACAAATAACGTGGTAGAGGTCATAGGTCCACTCCTGACAAACAGTAATACCTTGTTAAGCCCTAATGTAGCACCATTTAAATGAGACATCTCAGGAAATGTTAAATGCACTCACTTTTAGAAGAGAAATAATTTGAAGCCAAGTCAATAATTTGAAGCCAAGTCAAAACTATACTTTTTCCCTTCTGAGCAATCAAATAACAGTATATGGTTTGTGAATATAAATATTGTAGTTAGTTATAAACATAGACAGGGATCTGCATAACACGCAAACTTTAACTCTTCTTTTTTAATTTGCTATTATCTGTGCCTAATTAATATAGTAAAAAGGTTGTTGCCCAAATCAATGTATGACCCCAATGCAGTCTTGCTAATATCCCTATATCCAATAGATCTTGTTCAGTAATTCCCCTGAAAGAAGTGGGGCATGTCAGATAAATTAAAGGAAAAGAACAGATCTAGATTAAGAGTGATATAAATTCCAAGCCCGCACTTTTAATTTCACTAAATATTATTTTCCATCTTCATGATCACATTACACTGAAATGTGGAGCTTCAATTTCCTCCACTATTTCATTTAATAAAATCTTTGCCTCTTCTGAGTTCTTGAAGAGATGTTAGCTTTAAATCACATTGACTTCACCCTATCCAATTTACATATGCTGAAGGAATAAAAGTCTTTTCAAGAGTTGCCATGGGGCTTCAGAAGCCTCAAAGGAGTATTAAGACCTTGAGTTTAATGTGAACTGCCTCCAACACAAAACACACATCTTCCCAACAGAATACTAATGGTTTAGTGTACAGTTGCATTTTCTGTGCAAGTCTGTAAAGTAAATAAACAATCCACATGTAGGGAAGAAATAACTAAATTATGGCTGAGTGTTTGAGTTTAGATACGTACCAGCTGGAAATAAAAACTGCTTTCTATAGGCCTGTATTACATAAGAGATGTTATGTGGCTTGACAGATGTACAAAATAGAACATAGGATAGATTAAAGGGGGAATTCAGAGTTCCTCCACTTTTCCTCTAAGGACCTTATACCTGCACAACTGCATTAAGTGTTTCTCAAAGTCAATGTGAATATACATAGAAAGTGTTTTGCCTCAGATGTATATAAACAGAAATGATT
Organism: Corapipo altera; assembly: GCF_003945725.1. Classification (NCBI taxonomy): domain Eukaryota; kingdom Metazoa; phylum Chordata; class Aves; order Passeriformes; family Pipridae; genus Corapipo; species Corapipo altera. The sequence goes on along the minus strand of NW_020884971.1, from coordinate 1,475,615 downwards.
CCACATTACATTTATGTAGTTTTATTCGCATAAATATTTGATATTTATTTTGGTTTGTAGAAATCTTTGCCTCTTTCAAAAGATCAATGTACCTCATTGGGCACAATAACTAACAGGGGAAATATTTTCCTAATATGACCTCAATCTCTTCTCTATAATGGGTTTCTCGTTATAATAATTATATCCCATTAAAATGTCAGAACTGGTTTAAAAGATATCTAAGAAGACATGTCTGAGCAAACTAGTAGGCAGGAACCTTAATGTTAATTTACTTGACATCATTTAAGGGAAATGGAGAACTGCAGTACATAAAATGAGAATCCTTGTGTGACACCAAACACAGGCAGATTGATTATATATAGTATTAACTTAACACTTAAATAATTGGTCAGACATCAGTAATTAGGGAGCATTACAATTACACAAAGAGAAGGTTTGTTTCGAGTGGAGAGCGGAGTGAATGATTCTGAGTGAATGCTCCTACATCACAAATCTAGCCCTGTTTTCTGCTCAGGAATGATCTGCAAGGAGGCAGACTTTTATTCCCTTGTTTGGGTGGGATTGTAAGCCCCCTCCCGTTCCTGAAGCCCTGTTTCTGGGGTGCTGGCATTTCCAAGAGCAGTGGCTCAGTGGGAATGGAAGGTCCTCAGCATCCCTCTTTGTTGAGGGTGGCTGAACTATTTGGGCCAGTGACAACCTCTTCATACAAAGAGTGGGCTTCTCCCACAAATGATCCCAGTTGTTTCAGCCCACTAAGCTCATCCTGGTCTGGCTCTTTATTTAGAATTATTTCCATTCCTCGGGTGTTCATGAGCAAGTCAGTGTGACGGAGTTTCCTGCCCTTTGTTATCCGTGGTGCTTTGTGTGCAGTCAGCCCGATTCAGCAAGTGCTTTCAGGATGAATGGAAGGAAGCTCGGTAAGCTGAGTTGGCAAAGACAGGCACCTGCATTGTGTTCTCTTGAAATCTCACTCCTCTCACCCAGCCAGCTTTCCTCGTCACTCAGGTGTTCTCTGCTATAATGTCCTTTAGAGACAGAAAGCCCTTTATAAATGTTAAACTGCACAATAACTGGAAAATGTCAGATTATGTTATACATTGACCATTGGTAACTCAAGACTTTTAATTCTTGCCTGTAGATGATTAAATTAAAAATGCAATTCAAAAATGTTTATGCATATTTTTGTAGTAAATTCATAAATAATGGAAGATAAAAATAGTACAATTTAGAGAAAAAAATCCCTTTATAAATGCTAAATCAAAGCAAACTGCAGTAACCAGAAAATATCAGATTCTTTGTACATTGACGATTGGCAAGTCAAGACTGTTAATTCTTGCCTGCATCTGATTAATTTAAAAATACAATTTAAAAGTAAATGTATATTTTGGTAGCAAATTCTTTAAAAAAAAAGTAGGATGAAAATGGTACAATTTTTCTATCAATATAATTCTACATTTTATATGAAAAAACATCCCACAACAAAACAAAACACAAAGCAACCCTCTCACTTGGAACCCAGTCTGAGTTCTCACAAAATATCACTCCTCCTGTAGATGCACTATGTGAGTAGACTGTTGGAAAGTAACTTTAGTTTTAAAATAGAGTGCACACAAGCTGACTTTCCAAGATTAATTGGGAACAGAGACAGAGCTCATACTTCTTATGCAGGCAAACTTACCATTGACTTAAAGTGCATTTCCCTGAATGAATGGCATGTTGAAACTCCTGGAAGGAAGCCATGCTACAAAGAATTGAATTGAATGGGGTCAGAAACAGTCCCAGAAAGCCCTTTTAAGCTTGGAAAGCACCCTCCTGAATTCCTTGCCAAGCGCAGGATTTGCTGTCACATCTCTAAAGAGAAGCCTGCAGTCCCTCCGAAGGGACGGGTTAGTATTTGCCAGGCTGCAGGGTGCAGACGGTGTAAACAGATCCCCGAGCCATCCATCTTGCTCAGGCAAACCCTGCCCAGGTTGTCGCGGTGTCCTGGCCGTGCTCAGTGCTGTTGATCCTACAAAATGCCTGATCTGGGCCACAGTTCTTGGTCTACCCTGCTAGTGTTTTCATCTTGACACACATCTAATTCTTTTCTCTGTTACAGCTTCAGCATCATATAGAGCAGGGTGGTAACTATATTTACTGTGCTATTTCCTGATACTGGAAATCTTTTGCCTTCTTAGAATGCCAGATAAAGTTAAGAGGGCAAGCCTCAGTAAACAGAGCTAATTACCTTGGCAATTTAGATTAAGTCCTCGAAATGGATTGTCAGAAATTAGTTTATTTATGTTAACAGATTAAGGATCCATTTCTCTCTCAGATGTTTCAGCTACCATGAGCTAATCTTCCTCCTGATAAGCGCAAAGAGCTGGATATGTTTGTTACTGATTCCTGTACATACACTTAAATGGGCTTTTAAATTGCTCTCAATTCATGACTCGAATTTGAGATTTTTAACATAATATTTCTTATTAATTCTTCTGTTGTGTTTGCTAGTTTTGCTAATTAGCTTCAGCTCTGTTCTCCAACGGATTTAGTTTGTACACCTAAAGAACTAACCAGTAGGTGGTGACAGCAGTACACTTGTGGATTTAACATAATTACACAGAGCTTTGCAGCCTGGGCTTGCTTTAAATGGCATAATTTCTTACACAGTGAACCTTGGTGGTATTACTAGGAACAAAATATATTCACTTCTAAAATTCAGAGGTACTGGTCTAAGCCTGGAATAGCTCAGACTGTGATAGTGCACATAAGAAAGTAGCACAGTAGAGATTAAACCAGCCCAAGATTTCAAGTCTCAAAGTAATTATTTGAGAACAACCTCTACAGCACAAAGATACAGTGGTACAAGCTTTTAAATCAATCATTTCTCCAGTGCAAGATTCAGCATCTCCAAAACTCAAATTGGTATTTCTTAGTTTACGAATTGCAAATATCAGAAGAGTTATGTCAGCGTTGTATTAGAAGCATCTTTTTGTGAAGCAGTGCAATGAAGATCTGACTGTTCACCCTCTATAGGCTTCTGTACATAAACCTGTTGTGAAAATGAAAGTTTCTTTCTATGTTTAAGGCATAATCTCTACCTATGATACTGTACAGGCAGTGTGTGAGTTAACAGTTAACCCCATCAGCTTTCTATTTCCCTTACCCAGAGTTAGAATTTTGTCTTAATTAGAGAAATACAAAACAATAAAATTGATAAGATAAAATCAATAATTTCTATTTGATGTAACAGCCTGCTCAGAGAGCTTTGTTATCAAAGGACAAAATTCCAACCCCACATAAAGTTAGTGGCAATTTTGTCATATATTTTAATGGGCCACAGTACTACATTTTTCATTAATATTTCGCAGTAGGTCATTTTTCATTACTGGAAAAAACTTTTACAGCTATTTGCTAAGAGGCAGAGTAATTTTAAAAAGTTTTTTCTTTGAAATGTTAAATTTTATTTTCTTCTTTACTTAGGATATGAGAAATGTTTTATTGATATACCCTCTTGATCCCATTTTTAAAAATTTTGTAATGTAAATTTTCATGAAGATGATGAAATTTTAGATCTATTGTGATCCATTTATGGTGATTGATTCTTTATTTGAAAATATGGAGAAGTTTAGAAATTCTGATGATGTGTCATTACTTTGCAGAATTCTGCATGTCAGCAAAGAATAAACACATTTTCCACATTCTAGAAAATCACAAGAAAAGACAGAAGTAATCACTGGATGAATCGAAGAATGAATTTTCTTGGAGCTCCACTTCTGTGTTCAGTTATAAGGTGAAAATTCAGGAACCTTTTAACTCAGAAAGGAAGAAGAAAATAAAGACACGAATATCAAAAATGCCAGATGACGAAAGTCAGTCCAGTATTTCAGCAGATAAGAAGCACAATTTACACTGCTGTAAAATGAACCTGAACAGGTTGGAAGGGACCTTAAAGCCCATCTCGTTCCATCCCCCTGCCATGGGCAGGGACACCTTCCACTAGCCCAGGTTGCTCCAAGCCCCGTCCAACCTGGCCTTGGACACTTCCAGGGATCCAGGGGCAGCCACAGCTTCACTGGGAAACCTGGGCCAGGGCAAAACCACCCTCACAGCCAAAAATTCCTTCCCCATAACCAATCTAACTCTGCCCTCTGTCCGTGGGAAGCCATTCCCCCTGTCCTGTCACTCCAGCCCTCGTCAATAGTCTCTCTCCATCTTTCTTGCAGACCCCTTCAGGCCCTGCAAGGCCACAACCAGGTCACCCAAAGCTTCTCTTCTCCAGGCTGCACAATTCAAACTCTCCCAGCCTTTCCTCCCAGCAGAGCTGCTCCATCCCTCTGCTCATCTTGGTGCCTCCTCTGGACTCTCTGCAGCAGCTCCATGTGCTTGCTGTGCTGTTCCCCAGGACCGGAGGCAGCTCTGAAGGGGCGTGGGGAGGGGGGTAGGGGCGTGGGTAAAAGCCATAGGTGCACAGTCAAAGTACAAGTAATTTGGAAACCACACTACAATTAACACTGTAGTGCTCAAAAGTTTATCATGGCTATGATAAACACATGTTGTATCTTAATATTTTACTAGAGAGTCATTCCTGCTGGTTAGTACATTATTAATCCACCTGAAAGCAATAATCCCACTGGCCAGTGCTGTGTTAATGCAGCATTTAGTGTCATTTGCTTGATTCAGTAAAATAGCAGCAATTGCCAAGAACCTGTTTTGAAGTCTGTAGTTTTATTCCAAACAACTGCGCAATTCTTAAATGAATGATTTGAAGGAATGGAAGAAAAAGCAAATCTAATTAGTAGGACTGGATGCTCTCTCTGACCGTAATAAAATACCTGTTGAATGAGAGTTGTCATCAATGGACTTCAACATTTGACTATGTATCTTAATTAAAGGAATTGTCACAATATTATTTTGATGAGCCTTTCAAAGCCAGATTAAATGCTGGAGATTTCTGAAAAATATGGAATTCTTTTATTTTTACTGTGTTAGCAAGAAATTAAAGCTACAGTATCACAAGTAGCAAGTCAGCCAATTTTCTATAAGCCTGTAACTGTACACAAACATATTCAGGTGCAGAGTTCTGGCAATTGCATCTGAATACTCATGTGAGCAAAGGTTTGTATACAACGCGTGCAAGATTATGTTTAAAATGGACAGAAATCCAGTCCTTCTGGATTTTGTTATGTTTTTATTTGGTCTCTGAAATCTTGTGTTTGTAAACAGTCTCACTCCAAAATCTTGCTCAGAAGCAAGGTGGAAGTTGGTTGTTGGATGATGGGAATCTGAAGAAAATGCCGTTTCCCTACCTACTGAGTTTAAAACTGATATGGTAGCATACAAACTAAGTGTAACTCCTGTTAAGATTAAGAAAATGGGAGCCAAGCAGTGCTTGCACATATAAAATAATATTTTCAGGGCAAAAGAGTTGAATAAGGCTGTAATTAAAGTCAAGAGCTCAGAAAACTATACAAACCTCCAAAGGTCAAATTGACTTTTACCAGACCAATATGTTTTATTGATAGCATCTTTTAGAGGGTTTTTAGGTGTAAAATTGATTCCCAATCTCAATCTAAGTATTTTAGAAGAAACTTTTCTAGGAGGAACTGTGAAAGGTATTGAGGGTCCACCAGGGATTGATATGTTATAAATCATTATGTCTTAAACATATGCTTTCGTAACCTCCGAGGGCTGTGATTGACTGAAGCAATGGTTAATGTTCCTGCTGCTGACTGAGTTTGTAGGGAGCTCACATGTAACCTTAAGAGTGAGGTTGCACTTTTCAGGCTCTTCTCTGTGCTGTGTCCAGCTCAGGGGAGTCTCTGGGTGAGACTGCTTTGCAGGCTTGGCTTAGGCATTAACAAGGTCTTTCCAGCCTTGGGCTGGTACTTGGCACACCCTCTTTCTCTGTTTGTAGGCTGATCCATAGGGGATCTCTGAGCTGTCATTTGATCTCCTGCCACCTTTCACTTTCTGAGGAGGGAATTTCACTGTCCGGTCAGGGATGTGCTGGGAGACTGTGTTTGTGGAGGGAGAGAAGAGAGGAAACAGAGGGTGCCTGTGCTCCTTCTTGCACGTGTGTGTGTGTACACCAGGAATAATCTCTCCTCTAACATCGATAATAGGATAAGTGCACTGCTTCCCCTGCCCTCACAGAGGTTTTCATACACAACAAAAGTAATTCCATTGATAAAACTGCTGGGTAAGAACACAAATAAAGATTTAGATGGGTTTGCCCCTACCCAAAATCCTCAGACAGTAGCTGAATTTGTGCATTAATAAACAAGAAAACTGTGTAAGTACTAACTCTGTAGGGAAGAAAACAAGTATGGAGTATATTTCTAAATGCTGATAGGACATGCTTTTTCAGCTATGGATTGTGATTTACATTATAGGTTTCAGAAGTACTCAGCTTTTGCATATTCTCATGTGTATATGAAAATGAAAATCGTATTTTTTCATGTCATAGTTAAACACTTTGTATTTATTATTTTCAGTTATTTTCAATCTATTTCAATACCTATTTCCTCACAAATGTTATACATAAGCTGGGAGAATGGCCTTACTGGACTATTAGTGGACTGAAGCAGAGAAAGGCTGTTCCAGCAGGAAAAGAATTGTTCTGTGAAATCAACCTTTCTCCCAAAAATGCACTTAAAGACCAGAAGTCCTCGAGATTGTACCAAGAGTTAGGAAGCTTAAGAACATGGTCATCACCAAGAGCTAATTCATCAAATAAATAAGGAAGGCTTAAAATGATGCCTCTCCTCAGTGAACATGTGCCCGTAATTCACCCAGTCAGTGAAAGGATCTCTAAAAATAGTGTGTGTCTGGAGATGATAATGCTGAAACACAGAAATATGGAACTCTGAGGGGCCATTCCTCTGATGTGAAGTATCTCTGATACCTTGATACAAATATGGACATGTAATGAAAACAGTCCAGTTGCTGCTCTAGACCACTCACCTCGTTTCTGTTAAGCTGTGTAATTAACCTCTTTAAAGCATGCACTACTCTGGTAGCCTTTTCTTGTATGAACCAAGAGTGAGTTGAGTTCTGGGTCTGAACAAAAGAACCCATAATGCAGGAGTCACTTTTGGTAGTTTCCATGATTTCTAGGAAAATATGGAAGAAGCAACAAACACACTGGTCTTCACGTATGCCATGAAAATACTGAATTTCTAGAACTTAAAAAAATATTTAAAAATATTATCTTTCTCTACTTGTCTTGTAGCAGAGTTAAAAAAAATGCTCTTTGTGATTAAAAAAATAAAAGGCTAAATCAGTCTTATCTACCTTCATAACAGCAGTGAAACAGAAGCTGTGTTGTGAAGGAAATTTGCTGGAAGGCTAAGGGTGAGCAATGGGATGTAGAGCATCTTTGCAGAACCCATTCTGAAAACCTGTATAGGAGTTCCCTCTTCATCTTTCAGTATTCCTGCCCTTTTCCCATTCTTTCTTGAGCAGCTCTGGCTGGCAATTTATGTTTTTCCTTGACCTTAACTAATGCCCTGAGCCTTTTCCCCGAGATCCATCCTCCAGAAGGAGATGTAGAAGTGCAGAATGATGGACCTTGTGACAGGGAATGGAGGACTTCAGATCTGACCTCCTAATTTGGAGTCTGGCGCACAGTCAAAGGACTTAGATATATCCCTTTTTTGTGGATCATAGGAATTGCATGTTCAGTGGACACAACCTCTGCTTCATTATGGATATACATTTGTATCCTTGTGTGTTGTTCCTGCTTTACACCTTCATACTGTATCTATTGCATGTATAGATATGTATGTATATAAAATGTTCTCGTGTAAATGAGACTGCATGATTACAGCTGAAAATTATCTAGGCCTAGCCATGAGAAAATGCCTCTCCTACATAATTTACCTCTGATAATAAATTACCACTTACATTTTTCCTGAAACAAACCTGTGCATTTAAACCAAGGAAACAACTCCTATTCACCTTCTTTATTTTTTAACAAAAAACAAAAGAAAAAAATAATTTTTATTACAAGATATTCATCATGCACTTTCTAGCAGTGCACTCTGACAAGGCTAACAACAAATGGGACTAATTCCACAGACTCTGAGAACAAGTAATTCCATTCACTCCAGACTGCACATTGGATTTGTTTCATATATGACTATTTTCATTGATTGCTGGAGTTTCACGTGTTTGTTTACAATACCATATGCTTTATCCACTTGTATCTCTACATAAATACACCTCACTTGCTCCTGGGATGACAAATTCTTTTCTACCTCATAATTTTTTCGTATCTCACTTGTTTCAATTAATATGCAGCGAAGACAAACAGATTAATTTATTCTCTTTAAATTCAGTAGCACTACTTCCTTGGGCAAGGTCTCAGTTTTATTTCTGGTTCTTGGAACAGGAAACCAGAAGTGTTTCATCTTATCCTTGTATTTTGCAAGTATGCAAAAAAATAGAAGGCAACAATATATCTTTATAGATTTACTTTGTTTGGAACAGCATGCTAGAAATTGTGGTGGAGCATTAATTGTTTTTGCTTGCTTTTTTAATTAACCAGTTAATTTAGTATTTCAAGGAAGCACAGTCTATGGATGACAAGAGTGTGGTGATTCCTTAACTGTAAGGCTAGTTGGTTAGCAATAAATCTTTAATTTCTTCCATGTTTATTTAATGTGGATTAATGGCTTATGTCTCATTGAGCTCCACAATCTTTATTAAAATAAATTCAGCTGAAGAAAAATAAGAAATCTACACATTTCATGTTAAACTAGTATATAATTTAGAGTAATAGACTCAAGAGTGTGTGTTTCTAGGATAAGAGAATAAGTCAATGTGTTTTTAAATAGATTATTATGCATCAGTATGTTGCAGAGCCTTCTGAGACTACACCATCTATAGCATAAAAAGAATATGATGTCTGCAGTGTTTATGTAGTCTGTTTAGCATTTTACAGTTTAGCATGTCTGTATGTTAAGCTAAAAATACTGCTCTGTACAATGGGACAAGATGTTTTTTATTTGATTCAGTTTGTGCGTCCAAAGGGACACTCATAATTTAACATTTTAAATGACAACAGAAACTGGTTTAGCAAAAATGCTGTGAAAGTCACAGAATCCCAGAATATGCTGAACTGGAAGGGACCCACAAGGATCATTGAGTCCAGCCCCTGGCCCTGCACAGGCCCATCCCCAGGAGTCACCCCCTGTGCCCCAGAGGATCAGCCAAACCCTCCTGGAGCTGTGGCAGCCTTGGGGCTGTGCCCACTGCCCTGGGGAGCCTGGGCAGTGCCCAACCAGCCTCTGGGGGAAGAACCTTTGGCTGAGATCCAACCTGAGCCTGCCCTGACACAGCTCCAGCCATTCCCTGGCTGCTGTCCCTGGTCCCCCCAGAGCAGAGCTCAGTCCCTGCCCCTCCTCTGCCCCTGCCCAGGAATTGGAACTGCACTGAGGTCTCCCCTCAGTCTCCTCTGCTCCAGCTGAACACACCAAGTGCCCTCAGTGTCCTCACATGCCCTCAAATCAAGACTCTTCCTCATCTTTTTTGGACATGGACAAGTGTTTTCATGCAGTATTACATAGACAGCAGGGTTAAATAATGCTGTTTGGTATGATGAGCACCCACTGATGGCCCCAGATGACTTTTTATACAACCTGAGTCACTACTGTCTGCAGAGACCAGGTGGCAAGTGACAACCCCTTTACTCTGGATATGCTCTAAATATCTGTGTCCCCATGACAGCCATGGTGCTGCTCTCAGTGATTCTGGCACTCTGGGTTTAAAGGCTGCCATATTTTACAGAGAGATGTTTCAGTATGGAAAAATTTTGGTGTTTTACTTGGAGAATAATTTTCAACTAGACCAACAAGATACCTAACAAACCTCTGACTTTGTTGTTGGCAGGGCTAATTCTGAATCTATTATACATCATAACAACAGAAAAAGAAGTCTGTAGAGCCCAGATTTTTGATTTGTATACCATCCATTTTGCATGCAAATGAGCTGTGAATTCAAGGGACTTTAGCACATGCTTTGCAACATCACTGCCAAAACCCCCTTAACAGTGGATATTTGCTTGCACAAATTTAGGATTTGCTTCTCTTTCCTCTTAAGAACTCAGAATTTCTGAGTTTCAGTGAATTTTGCATGCAGATGGGTCTCCACACATTCTTGGTATTGTGGGAGTGCCATGGTTCACCCAACAGTTCTGACAGCAGATTTTAAGACTGAAATGCCATGCCTGCTACTGGGAGACTTGCTCATGAAAAATCTGTTTTGTCTGAGGTGATTGTCTCCTGAAGTCTAGGAAAGATAAATATTGACTTTCTTTTACAGTGGATTACATACACAGAGTTTAATAGTTAATTAATTATCCTCTTTTCCATGTGAGGGATAATGTGTAATAAACTGAATCACTGTTACCAAACAACATGTTCATTTTCAAAAGCAATGTTGGAGCATTCATTCTTTAAGAAGCAATATATCTTGTGCCTACTCACTGCAAAGTTGATGGTCAGTTAGTTTATTAACCCCAAATGGCTTTATAACCTATTAAACATAAACCATATCTGAATTATTAATTAATATTGCTGTATTATAGTGTGCTCTGTCCTCTTATGTCTTTCCAGCATTTGTCATTCCTCCTCCTCCCAAGCCCAGTGGGGCTCTTTGTGGTAGTTCACAAACCTTCATCCCAATGAATAATTAACACTTGCTCCATTTGATTTGTTTTTAAAGAGTTGACATTGGGAATTTAATAAGTTGTAAATGGGAATTTCTTCATTTCTTCCCTGACCCAAAGATGGACTTAATGGGCGAATGTCTGGTGTTTCCCTTTCCTTCATCACCTGTACAGGGCAGATGGTACCAGGCCTGATTCAGAGTTGTTTCAATGGCCAATTAATTACAATCTTCTGATTGTAAGCTGCTCTATTATTAGTCGCTGAGTAATGTACCTGACATTCTCAGGACAGAGAGTTGCATCAAAATATTATCTGAAAGAATGATAGTATTTTATCAATTGTCACTGAATGCCACTGAAGCTGTGCATAAATTCTTGTGCAGAGGAAAATACAGACATATCTGTCAGTGATCCCATAAAATTGAAATGTGCCACAACTGTCAGAGGATACTCAAGAAGCCATGAATCGCTAAAAAGTAAAACTAAAGAATTTGTAGTGTGTTTTGGTAACATTTTAGAGTATTTAAGCTATCTTTCTCAAGGCATGGGATGTGTTCAGGCCACCTTTAGTGAGTGGAGAGGTAGTTTAGCTGTGATTTTTTTTTACCATATGTGGTTTGAATATTTTTCATTTTATGTGTTCCACAAATGTTCTGGTTGTAGCAAGTCTGTTGTCTGGTACCTACGACCTGGTGAGATACTGTGACCATGATGTCCAGTACCTTATTACTATTGTTTAACACTTTCATATTGCAACATTTGTTACATGATGCTGCTGAAAAAAATACAATTGACAAAAGTTTTACCTTGAGGGCCACGACTTTTAATATAAGTTATTTAGAACCAGTAAATGTTGCTTGCTATGTACATTACTGCTGTCATTTATTGCTGAAGTGGTTTATCATTCCTCCATTAAACCTTTCATGCTAAGAAATTATGATGCCTAAAATATTTCTTTTATGACTCTCAGACCTTTGAAACAGAACCGTTCATCAGGGAGCAATTGCTGCTTTGTTTCTCTTCTTTAAACCGAACTTGCCAAAAACCCAGAACTTAAAACTGGTCTTGTTTAGTGTTAGTAGAATAGGTTAAAGTACTTTGAGAAATTTGGGGGTAAAACAGAGGTAAGAGACTAAAAGATAAATCTGCACCTTGTCCAAAGGATCCTGGCATTTGTTCCAGTCCTGCTGAGCATCCTGGCAGCTTGGGCTGGGAGAAGGGGTTTCTGAGTTATGCAAACTCTAAATGGTTTTCTCAGTGTCTTGAGCTTCCTTGAGATTCACAAGCTCATCACTCTTCTTTTGAAGATACTTCCTCATACCTCGAGTCACAAGAGAGACACAGCCTTTTCTCCTTGCTTTAGAACTGCAGCTTTTTCCCTCAACCATATATAGTAAGTTAAGAAATAAATGAAAGAAATACTTTTCTTTTGTAGTAGCCTTTGAGATACACTTGTAGACTGTCATCACAAATACCTGTCTTTCTTTCAGTAAAACAAGTTTACTGAAGAAAAGGAGTTTGGTATTTGTGTTTGGAGTCCTTCATTCTTGATACAGTAGTTTTGCTATAATCTGGTTTCATGTTTTTATTTACAGTTTGGTTGTTCTTTAGGTTTGTTGGCTTCTACCAGTATTTATACAATTATAATTTATATTAAAAAGAATGTACTTGATACTATTTTTATTATTGTATTTGTTTTCCTTTCTTATTTTTACTTTCACTTGATTGGATCTATTGCCAAAGTTACACCTTTTTAAGGAAAGCAGTGATTTATTTTTTTTTCATCCAAATTTCCATGAATTCCTAATCAGAATTCACCTTTTTTTTCTGTTTACATTTCTCAGTTGTCAGTTGTCAGTTTTGCCTCTAATTTTCCTTCGCTTTCTCTCATCATGGGTTTCTACCATGTTGTCAAGTTTGGAATATTTGAAATTTCTTTTGGTTGCTTCTCATCTCTTATTATCTGAGATACCTGCTCTGAAATATTTGGGCTCCCTGAAGATGTGTATTCAATCCTACCACAACTACAGCACGCAGTTATCCTTCTGAGATTAATAAATTCCATTCTATAAAGTTCACAGAATCTGTTGCAGAGAGGGTTTAGCTGAAACTTCCAAAAATCAAGTCCTGTCTGCTCTATTTAATTACTGGAAATAACATAATCTTTCTGTAGGATTTGGGATTTATTTCTGTGACTTGATTCTTTTCTCCTCAGCATACTGGAGTTTGCTATCCAATTAGTTACTGCCTCCACTTACCAATAATCAACATATTTCAGCACTGTTTTATGTAAGAGAGCAGCTTGTTTGGTGCAGTAAAAGTGTAAGATCATTTGAGTAGTTACAAAAATAAGGGGAAGGGGTCTTAAAGATCATCCCATTCCACCCCCTGCCATGGGCAGGGACACCTTCCACTAGCCCAGGTTGCTCCAAGCCCCGTCCAGCCTGGCCTTGGACACTTCCAGGGATGGGGCAGCCACAGCTTCTCTGGGCAACCTGTGCCAGGGCCTCCCCACCCTCACAGGGAACAATTTCTTCCATATATCTAATCTATACCTTCTCTCTCTTGGTGTGACGCCATTTGCCCTTGTGGTAGTTTGAGCCACATTAGAAATCTAAAATCCAATTTTTAGGCTTCCCCCCACCCCTTCCCACAATTTATCCTAACACTGGAGAGAAACTTTCAGATCAGAGGCTTCTGTAGGGGAAGGGGGAAGTATGTACATTTATTTACACAAATAAATACTATACAAACTAAAGGCAACTATATATATATATATATATTACATTACTATCAGTCAGTCCTTTCAAGCCCCTCCTTTAACTTTAGTCCAGGAGCAGCCTTCAAGGCTGACATGTAACACAGTCTTTTGCTGTGGGAGTGTTCTGGGCTCCTGAACATTCCCCCTCTCACCAAGTTCCAGCAGTTGTTTTGTTGCAGTCTCTCCTCATGAAGTCCGAGAAGATAGCTTTGAGTCCTTGCTCTTTTGCTGCTGATTTCTCCCTCTCGGTGTCTCACCTCAGTTCGTAGGCTGCTGCAGTGTAGCTTATCAAGCGTCCACATCCTGGAATCTTCATTCCTTCACATCGGTTCTCAGCTGCCTCTGGTCAGCTTCGGCAGGCAGCTCCTGAGCTCTTGGCTCATCTCCAGTTCCACCTGGGACCCTTCTCCCGAGCGCCGGGCCCACCTCCACGGCCCGTCCACTTGGCTCAACTTCAGTGCTGAGCCTCTCCTCCACTTACAGTGGAGGGAAAGAAAAGCCCCCCTCTACAGCTTCACTGCAGAAAAGGAGGGGGAAGAGGGCTTGGCTGCAAAGCCTGCCTCTCTTCTCTTACCTCGGGTGCTGTGAATCTCTTCCTTCACAGCACACACTCCAAATGCTGACTCTAGCTAAAGGCTGAGTTGGGGGGTCGCAGGGCTCCCCTCTCCCCCCTGGAGGGGAAGAGAGGGAGCCCAGCCACCCCCTGGCCTTGTCCACCTACCCGCAGCAGACACCAACAGCAAAACAACCAAGACTGCACTTGCCAGCCGTTTTCGGGGCTGTGATATATGATTTTGAGCAGAAGGGAACAACATGAATGGTGATTGGCTCTCCAGGGAATACTGTCCTGGCACCCAATCACCTCTGAGCCCCCCAGCTTCTCAGGAGGGGCCAATCTCAACCTATGACAGCCCTTGTCTTGTAATGACATTTTTTTAATAATTTATGTTTATTCTCAGTATTATTTGTTTTTAACTGGAGCTAGAACTATCAAATTAAAAGTAATATTAGAACATCCAGTACCATTAAATTTCTCTACTTGTCATATTTGCCTTGGATATCTGAAGGTGGAGGGGTTGTGTGATACAGTAGATAATGTTAATGTGGCACAGCTGAGGTGAGTAATTAATCCCGCTATAACCTCTGTCACTACTGCAGTGGCATTTAAACTATGCTACTAAGAAAGCTCAATAAAGGCAACACAGGAAAATTGCACAACAGTTAAGACACGCTAAAGCAATGCTACTGATTTGATTCCTTGCTAATTACCTTCTGCTACTTCTGTTGGTTATATTTCAACAAAATAGACACACTACTTGCAAAGAACATTGTTTTTTAAAATGCCCCTCGTTGCTTAATTCCTATAAGCTCAAGACAGAACAAAAGTTTTTGAAACATCATTTTAGACACTTCCAGGAACACAAAGCACTTAATTTTTGTAAGAATATTGAAGGACTTATAATCACTAGAAATTTCCTTTCTCTTTTTCCATGACTTGTTTATACTTAATTCCCAAAAATTATATTGAAGTTATGTAAGAAGCACTTTGATATGGTATTGTTTTTGCAGAAGCTTAGGAACTGCTGGACTGAAGTTCTCTAAAGGATTTTCATTCTTAAGCCTAGAGCCTGATTTTACTCTGAAGTGCTCCGTTTTGCCTTGACTTGGATTTAGACTGCATTTAGCTTTTCTAGGAGAGGATTTGTATGTCCTTTTAACAGGGAAGGAACTGTGCCTATTTCTCGAACAGATAGAGGTTATTTTGTAGCACAATGTAATATCCAAACAATTCTGGAAAACCCAGCAGAAGGCAAGTGAGATTCTGTAAAAACAGAGGCACAGGCCTACATGTATGATTATCTTAAAATCGTACAATATGCTGAGTTGGAAGGGACACACAAGGACTACCCAGTCCAATTCCTGGCCCTGCACAGACAGCCCAACAATCTCACCATCTCCCTGAGAGAATCATCCAAACCCTCCTTGAGCTCTGGCAGCCTTGGGGCTGTGCCCACTGCCCTGGAGAGCCTGGTCAGTGCCCAACCACCCTCTGGCAGAAGAACCTTTTCGTAATGTCCAACCTAAACCTGCCCTGACGCAGCTCCAGCCATTCCCTGGGGTCCTGTCACTGCTCACAGTGGAGCAGAGATGGAGCTGCCCCTCGGGAGGAGCTGCAGCTCTGACCTCAATGTCCTCCTCTCCAGCTGAACACACCAAGTGCCTTCAGCCGCTCCTTTTATGGCCCCTCCAGACCCTTCAACAACTTCTTGTCCCTCCTTTGGACACTCTCTAACAGGTTTAGATCTTTCTTATACCATGGTTCCCAAACTGTCCCCAGCACTCGAGGTAAGTAATTGAATAGAAACAGAAAATCAAGAAACACATCTCTGGCACATGTGAGGAAAGGAAACTATATATCTACCTATCCACCTAAAACACATACTGGTGTCCTACTTTGCTGCTTTTGAACTCACCCAAATGCTAGGCAGATTCCTTTAACATGACATGCAGTACTCTGTTCTTAACCCAACCTAATATGCTCCTGTCATGCCTTTCAAATTTCTTTGCTAGCAAAGGCTTTGACCTAGAAATTTTCTCACCCAAGAGAAAATACTGTTCATATGCTGGTTCTCTCACATACCATTGGAATAGAAATGTCTCACCTGTTATAAGTGCTTTTCTCCCTAGTGTAGCAAAAGTGTAGAATAATAAACTGGTGGGAAGTATTCCAAGTGTTATGAACACTGGATAATCACGGCACTCATAAGAGACCAAGGAATGTCCACTTCATTAAAATAAACCAAAGGAGTCCAGACTGGCAAAACACCCTTTGGATTTATATGTGTAGGGTTTTGCTGTAAATATGTGTGTGAGAGGTTTATTACTATTTTTCCACTAAATTAGATCCTTCATCATGAATCGTTCACAGAATGATGTTTTTAATGGAACTAAACACTAAAACATAGCTAAGCTTTTAGCTTTGCAAAAGACACACGTCTTCTTTCCCGAGTTTGTTAGTCATGATTAGGAGCTGAGGAAATCTCCAGTATCATCTTTCATTATTTTTCTCTTCAGTAGTTTGTAGCCCTTCCACAAGTCGTACAACTCTGTGCTCATAAAAGATGTTTGTTCTTTAATAACTAGCGGAGTTGGCAATTTTGTGGTGGACAGGCAAGATCTCTGTTCGGTAGATGACATCCTGGAAGCATCAAAAATACAATAACAAAATACATGCCAGTTTTTGGCAGCTCATTGCTTCCTCTGGGTACTGGTTGTGAGTTAGAAGGGTGAAGAAACTGAAATGGCAA
Organism: Corapipo altera; assembly: GCF_003945725.1. Taxonomy (NCBI): domain Eukaryota; kingdom Metazoa; phylum Chordata; class Aves; order Passeriformes; family Pipridae; genus Corapipo; species Corapipo altera. The sequence continues at coordinate 1,458,895 of NW_020884971.1, read as the reverse complement.
GAATTGTATGATTATGAAGGAGCAGGATTCTGTTCCCTTTACATGATGTTTTTCATTATCTGGCAAAAATCTGAACAGAAATACAAAGATGATACATACACAGATAATATTGCTTATGGACACCCTGAAATAGAAGTTAATTTTATCCCAAGGTCTCAACTTTCATCACAAGAAAGAACTGTAGCAAAAACTGTGATGCTTTTCTGGAGATCACTGGACCTATGGACAAGGAAAAAGTGACTTTGCTCTTCTAGAGTGAGCATTTTACATGAGTACTCTGAAACATTTGTACTAAAACTAACTGAATCTGATTACACACAAACTTCAAAGTGATTAGTTTTTCAATTTATAGTATTACCTGATAATCTAAATTCCGCTCATCTTAATAGAAGGTGAGAAAAGCCTTGTATTCACTTCAAAAATAAATCAAAGTACAAGAAGGAAGAGAGAAAATATTTTCTCAGGGAAATTCAACATAAAATGCAATAAAATTAATGTAGCAGATAGCAACAGAAATATTTTTCCTTTGTGAAGTGCCTTTTTGATATTCATAAATATATAAATATGTAGTTATGTCCTGATGGTTTTATAGTGTAAATCACATGATTAGAAACAGTATCAATTTGATTCCTTTTAGTATTTTTAATTAATTAATCACAAGTTTCCTTGTAAAGATTTTATTTCTGTTTTACTTCCTAGATCAGATTTTTTACCAGTGAGACAGATTTAACACTCAAGAAGAAGGGCTTAGCACTCTGTACTAATTAGAAGACTGTCTGGTTTCAGTACCCTTTGATTTTCCAACTGAATTGATGAGGTCCTATTTAGAGCTGTGTCAGCAAATAGTAGCCATTGCTCTTAGGCTGCACTAATGATCTGTCTCTCAGGCTCTTCTACATGGTGTGTTGCATCTTTTGTGCTGAGTTCCTCAATGAGGTAAGAGTAGTACAGATATACATTATAAAGTAAATACGTCTAAGTGAAAGTGCAGTTATCTGTGAGTTTTCAAACTGAATTTTTGTCCAAATTAAAAATATATATTTTCATTTTTGATTTTTCACTTCAGAAGTTCCCTAAAGATAGGTAGTATTTATTTCCAAGCAAAAGTAAATTTTGAAATGTGAGCATGCTTAGAAAAATTGAAATACTGAGTTTTTACTCGTTCCACTCTTGGGTTCCCATCCCACCTTCTATGACAATTTTCAGACATTGATGTGAGAAATGTGGGGGTTTTTTTTTACATTCAGTCAGGTGTATTTTATTTCCTAGTTTTTTGCTTTTGATATCTTGAGATGCACAGGATGCTATCAGCTGCCTGGATTTTAGGAAGAAGATGAGGAACAGGATAGGAGAAAAGGACAAAGAAAGTACACCTCCCTGGTCTTTGATTGTTAATGTAATTTTGAACACTAATGTCATGTGAGTTCTCATCCATGTGTGAAATGAGGGGTGCTGGGATTGCATCCTTCTTAGATTTTGCTTAGACCTCAATAACAGGCAATGCCTTTGTGATGTGCCCTGTCTGGTGCTCTGCCCAATTTCCCGGGTGAGTGGCAGTCACAGGGGTGTCACTGGGCTGAGCAACTGGTTTTGCTGGGCCCAGCAGGCTTCCTGCTGCATCAGTTTCTCCTAATGCCAGGAAAGGGTCACCTTCCCTGCTCTTGGAGTCTTCCTCAAGGTCTACCTGGAGTGATGCAACCATAAGGCATTTTTCCACCTTTTTGTTCCTTTCCTGAGAAGTGTGGGGGACAAGCAGGACATAATAGCTGTTAGTTAAGCAGAACTTTCCATGGTCTGTAGGGGATAGCATCCTGCTTGACAGGATGCATCTTTCTATGTATTTAGTGTTCTTTCAACCTTTTACTGAATGACTCTCACCAGCCACTCTTTGGGAAAGGATCTTGGGATGGAAGGACTGCTGTGCTAACCCAGTATGTTTGTTTTTATGGTCAATTAAGTCTTTTTATGAAGAAAATGGTTAAGTGTTTTGTTGACTCAGGACCTTCTCTGAGAAAAAAAGAATAAAAATGGGTGAGCATTTGGCAAACATGGAGATCTCAACGTATTTAAAAAATTTTTAAAAATGTAAAAATTAAAAAGAAAAAGGTTTTCTTCAAGTCTTTCATATCAAGTCTTTCCTGCTCATGTTCTATATTGATATGGTTGTAAGTACAAACACCCACCTTGACCTGCACATTTGGGACTATTCTTCTAAATAAGGCTTATAATTCCTTGGAAAAATTACTGAAGAATCTAAATTTGCCCATGTGAGAAGCTTTTTCGTTCTAGCTCTTTTATAGCTTAGTACAATACAAGCTGAACTATAACAGTTTATCAAAGAGCAAACATGACATGTGGTCATATGTGGATTGACAGACAGGAGTTGGGTTAATTTACTGTAACCTTCCTTAAAAAGTTGTGTTGAGGAAGCAAAAAACCATTATCCCATGACTGACCTTTGCCAAGAAAATATTAATCTTTCACCAGCTCAGTTCGTTAGTGCATGTATATCAAACCAACTGTTCTCAAAAATGTCAGCAATCTAAAATAGGCAGCAACATGCTGCACATCAGAAACAGTAGCAACAAGGAGAGGGTCTTATTGAGGACACAACGCGAACTAAGGATTGAAGATGCAGCCATATAAAGGCAGATTTAATAGGCATCCGTACAGGTTCCCCTCGATTCCAACTTATTCTCAGTTATTTTGTTAATTAAATAGTCCTTACATAGTTACAATAATTAGTTGCTGCCAAGACAGATGAGGTATTTTAAGATTAACATGAGTCAGAAGGAAGGCTTGTTTTACAGAATCTCACTTTCCAGCTAAATAACTTTAAAAGGGAGTTTGTTTTTTAAAAGGATATTTGTTTTGAGATGAAACTATATTGGTTTGTTTGTTGCTTTGTTTAGTCTTCTTTTGGCTAATGCCATGGGTGGAATATCGTAGAATCATAGAAAGGATTCGGTTGGAAGGGACCTTAAAGCTCATATCGTTCCACCCCCTGCCATGGGTAGGGACACCTTCCACTAGCCCAGGTTGTTCCAAACTGGTCTTGGACACTTCCGGGGATGGGGCAGCCACAGCTTCTCTGGGCAACCTGTGCCAGGGCCTCCCCACCCTTATAGGCAAGAATTCCTTCCCAATATCCAATCTAAACCTACTCTCTGTCAGTGTGAAGCCATTCCCTGTGTCCTGTCACTGCAGTTCCTGATGGACAGTCCCTCTCCAGCTTCCCTGCAGGCTCCTTCAGACCCTGGAAGGTGCTGTGAGGTCTCCACACAACCTTCTCTTCTCCAGGCTGAACAGCCCCAGCTCTCCCCTCCTGTCTCCAAAGGGAAGGTGTTCCAGTCCCCTTATCAACTTGGTGACCTTCAAAGATCCTTTAATTGTTGAACAGAATTTTCTCAGCTAAGATATAAATATCAGCCACTATAACCTATTTGTGCCAATGGAAAACCTCAAAAGAGCACAAAATCAACATTATCTATTTTGTGAGAAATAATAAAGTCTCAGGATTAACTTTTTTTCTTACCGGGAAGCAAAAATGTCTATAATTGTAGATAATTTTTTTTTTAAGGGCCTCTAACCCATTTGTTTTAGCAGCTTTGTTACAAATAGAGTTAATTTGCTCTGCTGTGTGTGTGCGTATCTGTAGATGCTGGCCCCTCAGGTAGACATGACACACTGTCTCCTTTGCTTCAGGTGGAAGGTTGTTTCTGGATGTTCTCCACTGTTAACTGTTGGATCATTTCCCTCTGAAGAAGGCCCCTTGCACAAAACTGCAGACAGTGCTCCAGCCATGCAGGGTGGCATCTGAAAGAACATGGTTCTGGTTAAAGGTCATAAAATATACAGATATTAGAAACATCTTGACATCAAGGCCAATATAGAGAGATCTTTTGATCCAGGATGAGCAGACCAGATTTAAACCCACATTAAACTTTTATTAGAACATATCCATATTGGAATATATCAAATAGAATTATCTATGAGTTACTTCATAAAAAACAGAATATTCAAAAATGTCATGGCTTGCTACTATTTCAAAGTTAGAGTAAGCTGTTCTGGAAGTGCCACTGTGCTGAGCATGATTGTTGGGGGATTTGTGGTTTGAGTTTGGTTGGGAGTTTTGGGAGGATAGTTGTTTTTAGGTGTTTTCCATGTTTTTTGGTTTGCTTGTTTGGTTGTTTTTTTCTTTCAGGATTATGTTACTTTTCCTTAGGAAAAATGAGATGTGGAGGGGAGGAGATTGTTCCTTCTCTCCAGAAGTTCCTGAGCATGCTTATTGTAGCAAAGGTTGTGGTGGTTTGAGACCCCCAAAAATCCAATTTCCAAGTCCAAGCCCCCCTCCCACAACTTACCCCAGTGTGAGAGAGTTTTTCCAGACACAACACAAGACTCAATATGGGGGGAAGGGAATTATATTACAATTATTACACACATAAATATTATAATACATTACATACACAATTCTAACTATCTCTCCTATGGTAAAGCAGTATTTACATTGGGTCAAATCTCTTTTCCCTCCAATGAAAGTCCAGAAGGGAAGAAGAAAAGATCCTTTCCACGTTTAGGGCAGCAGTCTCTCTCTTCTTTAATGCAGCAGTTGTAACTGGAGTTGTAGCTGGATCTCTTTCCATTACACACAAGGGGGTCTCCTCTCACCCCTCTCAGCCCTTCGACTCCAAGCGAAGGTCTCTCTCCTGTGGACTGCGATAACTGGGACAAAGGCTCACCTCACCAAGTGAAGGGATCTTTGTGACTGTCCCTTCCTCAGGGGATTTAAGCTCCCCCTGACTCAGAACATTTAGGGCAGCTTTCAGTTCAGTCTTTGCCCTAAGCATCCTATCAGAGCTGTTTTACTCTGTCTCAAACCACCACAAAGGTGTACAGATCACCATGGATTTGGGAGATCACCACAAGAAAGCAGGATGCTGCACAGGAGATGAAAGGCTTTTCTGAGAACCAAAGGAGAATGCACAGACTTTGCTTTTGTCCTTAGTGGAACAAAATGAAGCCTGAAAAGGAAAGGCATGCAAGCTTACCATGAATAGGGGAGACTGGTGTATGAAACCCTCTTATTCCTTTTGGCTTCTCTGTTTGCTGTCGTAATTAAAATGAAAAGCTAAAGGGTTTATTTCTTAAGTTGAAGACTCAGAACTTTGAGTCTCCTTGTAGATCAAGGTGAGAAGATCAAGATCACAGAACTCTGGTCAGTTTGGGGTCTCATCACAGTGACCAGTGTGTACAAAGTCATGTTGTACAGTGACCGCAAAGAAAGTTTCTTCTGCAAAAGTGATATCTGGGAAGTTAGAAGGAACAGTGTGAAATACTGTCCCTGAAAACAAGTTTTCACCAAAAGAAGAAACAAATCAGAATATTCATTAGAATCAGAGAATCATAGAATCAGTCGAGTTGGAAAAGACCTCCGAGGTCATCAAGTTCAACCCTTGATCCAACCCCGTCATGGTTATCAACCACGGCACTGATGCCACATCCAATTTCATCTTAAAAACCTCCAGGGACAGTGACTCCACCCCCTCTCTGGGCAGCCCATTCCAATGGCTGATCACTCTCTCGGTAAAAATTTCTTCCTAATGTCCAACCTAAACCTCCCCTGGCACAGCTGAAGACCCAGCCCTCTTGTTCTACTGCTGGTTTCTGGGAGAAGAGCCCAGCCCCCACCTGGCTACAACCTCCTGGCAGGGACTTGCAGAGAGTCAGGAGGTCTCCCCTGAGTCTCCTCCAGCCTCAACACCCCCAGCTCCCTCCGCCTCTCCTCACAGCACTTGTGCTCCAGTCCCTTCCCCAGCCTCGTTGCTCTTCTCTGGACCTGCTCCAGCCCCTCCATGTCCTTCCTGAGCTGAGGGGCCCAGAATTGGACACAGCACTCCAGGGGTGGCCTCACCAGCGCTGAGTCCAGGCCAAGAATCACTTCCCTGGACCTGTTGGTCACACTGGTCCTGATCCAGGCCAGGATCCATTGGCCCTCTTGGCCACCTGGGCACACTCTGGCTCATGTTCACTTCCTGTTGATCCACACTCCCAGGTCCCTTCCTGCCAGGCTGCTCTCCAGTCACTCTGTCCCAGCCCGTGGGGTTGCAGGGGGGAGTTGTGACCAAAGTGCAAGACCCTGCACTTGGCCTTGTTGAACCTCATCCCGTTGGAATCAGCCCAACTCTCCAGCTTGTCCAGAGCCCTCCTGCCTTCCAGCAGATCAACACACCCCCCAGCTTGGTGTCATCTGCAAATTTGGTAATGGTGGACTCAATCCCCTCATCTAAATCATCAATAAAGATATTAAACAGGACTGGGCCCAACACCGATCCCTGGGGACACCACTGGTGACCAGATCCCACCTGGATACAGCACCATTCCCACCACTCTCTGGGCCCAGCCCTTCAGCCAGTTCCTAACCCAGCACAGAGTGCTCCTGTCCAAGCCGTGGGCTGCAGCTTTTCCGGGAGTGTGCCATGGGAGACGGTGTCCAAGGCTTTGCTGCAGTCCAAGTAGACACATCCACAGCCTTCCCCTCATCCACTGGGTAGGTCACCTGATCATAAAAGGAGATCAGGTTGTTCAGACAGGACCTGCCCCTCCTAAACCCGTGTTGGCTGGGTCTGATTCCTTGTCCGTCCTGCAGGTGCTGTGGGACTGCACCTGGGATGATCTGCTCCATAACCTTACCAGGCACTGAGGTCAGGCTGACAGGCCTGGAGTTTCCTGGGTCCTCCTTGCAGCCCTTTTTGTGGGTTGGTACGACATTTGCCAACTTCCAATCATCTGGGACCTCCCCAGTGAGCCGGAGCTCACTGGGGAGGTGAGCTCTGGCTCACCAAGATGGAGAGCGGCTTGGCGAGCTCTTCTGCCAGCTCCCTCATCACTCTAGGGTGGATCCCATCTGGTCCCATAGACTTGACTATTAATTAACCTATATGTGAAGTTTAAGAAAGTGAAAATAATTCCAGTGTTCATGTGTCTGTTTGAACTTTTCTCTTTCTTCCAAGCAGCTACTTCTCCTTGTGATCTCTCATTCATTCTCATAGTTGTGGGATGGAAGGGTTGAATTTATAGAAGTCAACATTTGGGGGAAAAGTGTTCTAATATGTGTCAGTCAAAAATTTTCCATGAAAATGCTGACTTTCATTTGCAAAATTATTGAATATTCTTTTCCCATGCAGTTCAGGGAGCACAAGAATGACTATTGTGAAGACTGTCCTTGGTGCAGGATTGAAACACTTGTCCCAGAAAAGACAATACATAAAACTCTTACACGCAGTGCAGCAAACACAGGCAGTCGTGAATTTCCACAAGTACTTGCACAGTCCTTACTTCTTAATAAAAGAACAAACAAGTGAAATGACAAATCTGCACTAGAATTTCAGCACTAAAGTGGCTGTATTTATTTTTTTTCTCTCTGTGTTTTTCTGGCTGTTTAGTAACAAGAGATCTCTGCAGGTGAAAACTTACAGTTAGACCTTAAACTTTGTGCTTTCACCTAGGCAACCTTAATATAACTTTTATGTATTTTAATTTATTTTTGGAATAAAGTAAGATGCTTAAAGAACATAAATGAGCAGATGGGAATGAGCAAATGTTGATTGAGAATTAAACTAAATAAACTGTATAAGAACTGCAATGGCAGAATGTCTCTCCTCAGAAAAGCAGATGAACTCTTCTCTTTTGGTAGTCCAGCTTTTTTTTTATGTATTGTGTATGCATGTAGATATTGTAAAGCATAAAAAAAATTCTCTTTTTTTGAGAGCTGTTTTCTTCCTAGAGCTGATCATCACAGCCATGTATGGAAGACTGTGTGAGAACAAATAGCATGTATCTAATGTACATTTAATTTATGTGAGTGTAGCACACAATGGAAAATACTGCAACTGCCCATATTAGTGAGTTAGTGTGAAGATATTATTTGATGAGTTAAATTCATCTAAACATTTTGTATCCTGTTTGTTCTGACATAATTATTTTGTTAATTTTAGTATGCTTTGCATACTAAGCTGAGTACATCCTAAGATGCTCATGACCGCTGTGTCAGCTTTTTATTAAACAGGAAATAAACACTATACAGCAGCTAATTAGTTTGTTATTCATATCAAAGACAGTGAGACTGTTCCTCAGTTCTGTAATTGAATGTATTTGTACTGTTTGACAAATTGCCATTTCTTGAATCAAGAAAGTGGGGGAAAAGAGAGAGGCTGCAGTTTCGTTGCAAAGACTTGTAGCTTGGAATATATTGTATTAATATGCAGCATTAAATAATAAGGCATTAATACCTTGACAATACTGGGAAATGTTGGTCAGCTCAGAAGTCTCTCTATGTACTTTGAACTCTGGTTCTAAATCCTTCTTTGTTCTGGTTAGTGGTGTTTATAATCAAAATCATAATTAAAAAATCATAGTGATATTAATAGTGAAGAAGGTTTTGGAGACACCTTTGCCCTTGCCCAGCCTTTGTACCCCACTGTTGCTTTGACATCACCAACCATCCCCCTTCCACACTTGCAGAAGTTTTAAACTTTACTGTCTTTTAAGCCTTGATATCCTGCTGTCCAAAATCAATTTAATGTCACTAGATAGTGAAAGCTGATAAAATACTACATTTAGTTATTGATGACATCATTATGCTGGGTGAACTGAAAGACTGAATAATTTCTCTATGTCAGATATTGCACAAAAGATGATTAAATGCTTAAGGATTGCTCCGGGGCTTGGAGCAACCTGGTCTAGTGAAAGGTGTCCCAGAGATGGTCTTTAAGGTCCCTTCCAACCCGAACCATTCCAGGATTCTATGATTCTCTGACTCTATCTGGCTCTGAGATAAAACCAATGACCTTCATCTCTTTGGTTATAAGGGCAGTGGCTGTACTTTCCAAACTTCAAGGGGTGATCAGATCAACCACAGAGTACTCAAACTGCTACATGAATCATCATTCTAAAGGGAGGGAGGTAGGTAATGAGCTAATTTGGGTGAAAATAAGCTAATTACTATGCCAGCTTGTGATAGTTTCTGTGACAGTCCTTGCCAACAAACAGTCTCAGACTGCCCACCTACAGCCTGCAGACACTCAGAGGCCCTACTGCAAACCAAGACTGTGTCACTCATTTTTACCTGCATCCATAACTGCAAATGTGGTAATGAGGAGCCAGCAAAACCTATAACAGTGTATAAAAAAAATCTTGAAAATGTTTAGTTTCTTAATCATATAAAACTTGAGAGGGATCCTGGAGGGATTGAATGAAATAGAACTGTTGAAGAAGATGGAGGAAGCAGTGTTTTGTGATACAATGCAAGTAAATAAGAAAAGGAAAAGGCTTTAAATAATTGCAGCAGCCCATAGGGATAAGATCAATACTGGAAATAGTGCTTCATCCACAAACATTCATGATCAAAGCATGTGATAGGTCTTGTTCTGTCCAGAAATCACTAAATCCTGAGAAGAGTGATTTAACTATGACTAGTATACTAGAATTATGTTTGTATGTATTTTCAGCAACAGTAGTGGCATGAGAATAATAAATTTTAGGTCCCATATTTCAATATATTCATCTACATACCTAGAAAGAAACCCAAGCAATGTATATTCTCGGAGTTCATCTAAGTTTTATTACATAGATGAACTGGTTCTCTGGTGTTCATGGTGCTGGGAACCTGTGCTGCAGTTCTATTTCCATCTAGGCTTGCAAGTACTTATAATAGTAAATACAACAGTTCTATTTCCATTTAGGGTTACAAGTCTTTATAAAAGTAACTATAACAGCCTTCATTCATCTGCCAGATTAATTTAATCTAGATCATATGAATTTATGAGCACCATCTCTCTCTGAAAATTTTAAAATATCAAAATATGAAGCATTTTTCTCTGTGTCCCAACAATAACATAAAGACAGGAATTAAATAAATTACTCCCACAGCTGACACAGGAGAGTATCACTGAGGGTTATCAAACCAGACTTCAGAGAGACTGATGGCTGAGGAACAGAATAAAAGCACTAAACACAGCTTCCGGTTGAATATGGTTACTTTTCTCTCTATGGGGACCAGTTTTAGGAATTTAAGTGTTACCTCAGTGTGGAAAGCTTAATTTTCATAACACACTGCGTAATACTGGAATCACTAGTTTCACCTGTGATTAACAGCTTTCACATTGCTCTCTGCTTCCAGGGTTAAGAAATGAGTTTTGTCTTGTACATGACAATTCCTTACTCATCATTATTAACTAACAAACAAACAAAAAGCTGTTTGCTTCAATGCTCTTTGTTATTATTTTGCTTATCACATGTTCTTAGTATGTGATTCTGTTTATTAAAACCTCTGTTGAACACAACAGTTATTTAACTGTATAAATACCAGTATAAATGGAATTTAGGCTATTAATGCATTCCTGGATTTTGTCTGCTTGGTGAGCCTTTCTTATCAAGACAAATAGCTACATCCACCAGTTCACAGGTCACAAAGCACAAGTTGGTATCTGAAAATGTGGTTTAGTATGTATAAGGTTTCTCAGCCACTAGAAAAGAATCTTCAAAGGAATAGATGTTAACTAACATTTTCGGTGGATCTTTCCAGCTCATTGAGTTGGATGACAGTTGTCCTTTTGGGGGGTGGGGTGGGAGAGAGCAGGTGGAAAAAATTGTATATAAAATAAACTTATTTATGATTATTCTGTTTCCATGGCCTATTCAAAGTTATCATGTACCATTAAATTAAGTATAATATCGCATTATCATAGAATCAGACTGATTAAGAAAGAATGTGCTTATTCAGGTTAAAACCCAACCCATGTAGTGATTATGAGAATAACATGACAGTGATATAATAGAAAAATAAGTAATTTTTACAGTCTCAGTTGTGTAAGATTTGGAGCTGTGCCCTGCACCACAAACTCCTGCTGTTAATTTTTTCCTTCCTTCCATCATCATTGCCCACCGGAGTCATAGGACAATTAGTGGCAGCAATAACAGATATATGAATTTTTTTACTATATTGAATGCTCCAAAACCAACCAACCAACCAACCAACCAACCAACCAAAGAAAAAGCCCACTGTGGCAGAAGTCTGTGCAAAAGGTTCTGAAGCAATTTTAGGGTTAATGTATAAGGATTAGATTTTATATTAAGGGCAGAATGAAAATACCTAGTGACTCTCAAGGCTAATAGCTTCTTTATTTAGATATGTCATCCTTTATGCTTGGATAGTGCTGAGGAATTTCTCAGAGGGATCATCAGGAATTTTTTCACTGACATTCACAGAAAGTCAATGGGGTCAATATTATTTAGTGGCAAGTACTGGAATTTAATGCTTATCCAATGTATTCCTTAGTAAAACACTAGTTTATGAGCTGGAGGTTTGCAGGCATAAATAAACGTGAAATAAAAAACTCCTCCTGGCATCTAAATGCAATGACCTCATCAGCATTCCATGCCCTTCACTATGTTTAGGTAGCTGCATTCAGCATTGGGATTGTTTGATTGCTGTCCTCCCCCTTTTTTTCCTCCCAAACTATTCTAGTTTGGAGCACTTTTGTGTGTGTGTGTTATTTTCAGTGACACCCTACAGAAGTTTCACAGAGAAGCAGGAATAGTGTATGTTCACCTACTTCACAAGGTGAAAAAGGTGTGCTTGAAACACCTTCATTTTATCCCTTAAGTTAGAGTGAAATCAAGTTTAAATATTCTATTGCATAGCATAATTTACAATATACAGTATAAGGGAACTAACTCAGATCTAAAAGTCTTCTCAATTTTTATGTTCCTTTCTCATATTCTCTGCCTTTTTACAACAAGCTGCACAGATATTTACAGCTCTGAAGCCAAGTACCTCTTAGAATGATTTACCAGTTTTACTGTAGGCTCATTATTTATTTAAATCATTAAGCAATGCTTGATGTAAATACTTCTATTATTGCTTTTTATTTTGCAAATATACTTTGATTTTTTGGGCACACAATCAAAGTTCAAGCACATAAGCAGACTTTGCAGAGACATGCAAGGAAACAGGGACAATTTTAATGAGGATGCCACTACCATGCTAGAGAAACAAATGTATAAGTTTTTCTTCCTTCTTTTGCAGTTTTTGAAATAGAGAGTAAAGTGAAACATTTGCACAAGGTGCATCTCTGACCAAGATCCAGGAATCTGATCCATATCAGTAGGTGCTTGAGCATGTGCAGCCCTGCACAGTTCTGTGGGACCCAACTGTTCTGGAAAGGGATTGCCAAGTCTGGGACTGAAAACTAGAAAAACAAAAGAAAAAATTATTTAGAGTTGAAGATTTCCTACAGTTTTTTGCTTCTTTCCTCATGACAGTGCAGGGAGAACTCACCTTTTCATGTGTAATGTAAACAGATCAACAGAATTATGAGTATCACTTGTACGTTTCAGACCAATCCATTTTGTGACTCAGCAGGATCTGTCCAGACTGGGAGCCAGATTCATAAATCAGTTGTTCTACACATATCATAGAGAAAATAAATAAATTTCTCCAAGAAAATAGAAGTGGTTATCTTTTTATATTTGCAGTATGTTAGTGTTTACAGACTTCAACAATTAGGTGTGGTATTTTTTCATTTTATCCCGTTCTTCTTAATTTAAAGCTTTTTTTACAAAAGCTTGTATTCTCTCTTAGATATAATTCAGAGGAGTTTTTTTCTGACTTTTTATTTATTTTTATTATTTTTAATGTTTTTGTGCTAAATACAAAACAAAGGGCATTAATGTGTATGATCAATGTAGGTATTGCAGTAGATAATTCTAAAAAAAGCCTCATTAACTTAAGAAGGACTTGGCCCCAGCCCTAATTTGTCAGATGTGCTACTGATCTTAGAAAAAGCTGAGATACTCAACAAATCACAGGAGTTTTTGACATCTTTCGGGACATACACTCTACCAGAGAAAGACAAGAAGAAAACCTATGTGGATTTAGATTTTTTTTTTTTTTTTGCGCTCTCTTTTCTTTTTTCTTTCTTTTTTTTGTCCTGTTAACATTTTGGCACTCAGTTCAGCTGAGCCCCTCCTCATGTCATCAAAAAGTACAATAATTAAGTCATCTAATAGTTTATATATCATGGCCAGTGATGGTAGATTGGTAAATAAGGAGTCTTAGTTGCTGAGATGATCACAAATACTTGGGTTTTTTCCTTTTTCTTGAAAAATGCTGAATTCCTCTAATGGATGTGACTGTCAGTTAACTTTTACAACAGCGTGTAGTGACAGGACAAGGGGGAATTCTTCCCACTGACAGAGGGCAGAATTAGATGGGATATTGGGAAGAAGTTCTTCCCTGTGAGGGTGGTGAGGCCATGGCCCAGGTTGCCCAGAGAAGCTGTGGCTGTCCCATCCCTGGAAGTGTCCAAGGCCAGGTTGGATGGGGCTTGGAGCAACCTGGGCTAGTGGAAGGTGTCCCTGCCCATGGCAAGGGGTGGAACTGGATGATCCTTAAGATCCCTTCCAACCCAAACCATTCTGGGATGCAATGGTTAGCCACAAATAATCACCCTTTTAGTAAATCTAAAGTCAAAATTTGAAACAAATGCCTGTTGGATCTCATGAAGGGTGGGATTGTTGGGCTGTCCTGTGCAGGGCCAGGAACTGGGCTTCAGTGATCTTTGTGGGTGTCTTCCAGCTCAGGATAGTCTATGATTCTGTGACATTCCCAGTTGACAAGGAAGGAAGCAAAGTCAGACTTTCAAAACTCTAAATATTTATAAGATAAATATGTTCATCTAAACCTCTCTTATTTAGAGGTTTCTTAAAACCTGGACTCAGCCATGTAAAGCAACCCTAATACATCTTGAATATAATGCACATACCATATTTAATTTTCCTTTCCTAGACAGGAGTTATATTGATGAGAATTAGGAAAAAACTTCTGGTAATGTCTTACATTTCCCTGGCTCTCTTTTTGTATTTTAGCAGCAGAGCATGCAGTGGGGAAAAAATATTTTCAAGTTTTTATTAGAATTTAGAAATTTTATTAGAATTTTACTAGGATTTAGAAAAAAAGAATCGAAATGAAAACCCATAGCAGAGGAATTAGGTATTTTTTAGGCTTCATATTCACCTGGAGTAAAAACTTGTGAGTAACAGCAGTAGGAAACCTGAGTTGTTAGAATATCTGCATCCTTTATCTTTGCTTAAGGTTAGCCTGTTACATTTACTATTCTGTAATATGCCAAAAATAAAACTTTTTATTATACTTTATTGAAATTTCTGGATGTCCTCATAAAGCCTAAATGTTAGAGGAACAATATTAATAAGTCAAACAGTTCTCTTTGTGTTCACACATATTTCTTGGCAGTAAAAGAATATTACATTGCACCAGTTGCGCAGAACAGGATTGGGAGTCTTGTTCCTGGTCAGTTAAAATGCCCATATAATAACATTTGAGTCTGGCATATGATGGTGGTCTTAAGTCTTATTCTGTATAGAACTGGGTCGTTGTTGGTAGGTTTTTTTGTTAGTTTGGGGTTTGGTTTTTGGTGGTGATTTGGTGGGTTTTTTTGGTTGGTTGTTTTTTTTTTTTAAATGTGCCCTCTTTTAGCAAACATAAGAAGACTAGGAAAAACTTGGTGATATACAGCTCTCCTGCACCAGAGGTGTATGAAAAGATACAGTAATATTATATTCCAGTGAACTAATTTTATATAGCTAATGGTAGTACTATAAAACTTGGTTTCATATTCTTATAAATACATTATATTGTTTAGACAAATGTAGTAAATTTGAGAAATAGGTATAGTTGGAATTGTTTAGTACTAATTTCATTCACAGGGAAAACAAATATTGTCTGATTTTACAGCACTGCTTAACACTCTATCATCTTCAGGAAACATTTTCAGTGTTATGCAAATCCTATTAATATGATGCATAATTTTAAGGGTCTTTTGAAACCACATCCCGAAACTTTCTCCACAGGTATCTCTTTGGGCATTGCTCTCAGGCAGAGATTCTTGTCTGGATAGATCTTTCTTTCTTGAATCAGAGCACAATTGCACTAGTATGTAGATGTAACATGTGCTTTGTTTATCTGATATCTCTTTGGGATTCCATCCAGAGGGACTTGAATGAGGTCAAGCAGTGGCCCAGGGGAATCCCATGAAGTTTAACAGGGCCAAGTGATTGTGCTGCACCTGGGTCAGGGCAGCCCCCGAGATCAATCCAGGCTGGGGATGGAGCAGCCCTGGGACAAGGACCTGAGGGGCTGGTGGGGGAGAGGCTGAACATGAACCAGCCCAGAACCCCCCATGCCCTGGGCAGATCCCCAGTGTGGGCAGCAGGGCAGGGAGGGATTCTGCCCCTCTGCCCCTGAGGAGAGACCACCCTGCAGAGCTGCTCCAGCTCTGGGGAACAGCACAGCAAGGACATGGAGCTGCTGGAGAGAGTCCAGAGGAGGCCCCAAGATGAGCAGAGGGGTGGAGCAGCTCTGCTGGGAGGAGAGGCTAGGAGAGTTGGGATTGCACAACCTGGAGAAGAAAAGCTTTGGGGTGACCTGACTGTGGCCTTGCAGGGCCTGAAGGGGTCTGCAAGAAAGATGGAGAGAGACTATTGACAAGGGCTGGAGTGACAGGACAGGGGGAATGGCTTCCCACAGACAGAGGGCAGGGTTGGATGGGATATTGGGAAGGAATTCTCGGCTGTGAGGGTGTTGAGGCCCTGGCCCAGGTTTCCCAGAAAGCTGTGGCTGCCCCTGGATCCCTGGAAGTGTCCAAGGCCAGGTTGGACGGGGCTTGGAGCAACCTGGGCTAGTGGAAGGTGTCCCTGTCCATGGCAAAGGGTTGGAATGAGATGGGCTTTAATGTCGCTCCCAATCCAAACCAGTCTGGGATTCTATGATATGCATCTAATTGAAATAACAGGAATCAATGTAATAGGAGTGAGAACGAAAAATCTTCTTTTCTTCACTTCCAGCTTCCCATGTCTTTGATAATTTCATCAGGGTTACAAGTTTTGTGATCTAATTTTTAAGGAAAAATATCTTTATGAAGGATTTATGGTTTTGTCTTTGCATTCTTCAACACTTCATGTATCTGCAGTGTAAGATAAAGGGAATGATTAAGGCTCAGTTCTTTTCTTATCAAGATTTTTTTTTTCCCCTCTCTGTCTTTTTTTCCTTTTCTATTCTTTTGCAGTGACACAATACACTGAACTGAAGTGTGAAACCACAAGGCAAAATTTCATAGTGTGATTGAATTAGTAGTCAAGAAGCATAAAGTGTGGTGGGAGTACCTACTAACAGCTGAAAACTGGGAATCTGTGGCACAACTGTACTTCGTTGAAAATTGTGGAAAATCTTCTAGGTAAGTAGTGGCGTAAAACTAGCCATAGTTTATTCATTCTTGAATTGATTGGATTTGGTTCATGTGTAGTTTTAAGAGCTATTAATCAGCAATTTCAATAACTTTTCTTTTTTTTTCTTCTTTTGATCCCATAGTTTGTATCCTCAGTCCCTTCAGTACCCAAGGAGCAACTTGGTGCCCAGCCAGGCCATTTGGGGTACTAAGACGACACTGTGGGGCTTATCCTGGATGCACTGGGGACACAAACTGAGGCTCAACCAGGCGAGTGAGAGCCTGATGGGGACATCTGGGACTGCTGTGGGGTGACATGGGGCACTGGGAGCAACCTGGGACACAAGGGGTACAACCTGGGGTCTGCTGGGAACCATTTGGGGCCCCACGACTGCAGTTTAGTGCCCAGAAGGGCATTTTGGGTTGCTGTCTTGGTACACGAGACTAGACAGTAAGAGTGAAACAGTGAATGACATCAACAGGTCAGACTGTGTTTCCTTTGCACAGCACTCGGCAGAGACTGTCTGGGGAGCCGGGGGAGCCCCAAAAACCCCGTGAAGTCGGGGGGAAGTGAACCTGGGTGGGGGGGTCCTGGAGCAGGGCCTTTAGGGGTCCCGGGGAGGGATGGAGCTGGGGTGACACCCCGAGCGTCCCGTGACACTGCCCCTGCCCCAGGTTCCCGCTGCAGGACGCGGATACGACAGGAGAACCGCGTGTCCCGGTGCCACCAGCACCTCCACAGGGACAGAGCCCTCCTGCTTCCAGTGCCCACCGTGTCCTGCCGCAGCCCCCCCGAACAGAAACGGAGAAGTCGCCCATTGACCCTCCATCCCTGGGGGACCCTCGCACTGCCCACGGGAGACGGAAAAGGGACCAAAGCCAGGAGACACCCCCGGCACAGCACGGGCTGGCCCTGCCTTTCCCCGCTCGGAGAGGAGCTGTAGAGTTGGTTCGCTCGCGGCCCCAGAGAACTTCTCGGGGGACCTTGGCCCCATCTTGGGCACTGAACGAGCTCCCCAGGGCAGTGGGCACAGCACCAAGGCTGCCAGAGCTCCAGGAGGGTTTGGATGATCCTCTGGGGCACAGGGTGTGAGTCAT
Organism: Corapipo altera; assembly: GCF_003945725.1. NCBI lineage: Eukaryota > Metazoa > Chordata > Aves > Passeriformes > Pipridae > Corapipo > Corapipo altera. The sequence goes on along the minus strand of NW_020884971.1, from coordinate 1,441,493 downwards.
GGGGATGGGTCCGTGCAGAGCTGGATTCGATGATCCTTTTGTGTCCCTTCCAACTCAGCATATTCTGGGATTCGGTCTATGAAGGTAGAACCGAGCCCCCTCCCCATTGCCCCCCGCCAGCGCCGCGCGTTCCCCGGAGCCACCTCGGGGCAGGGGTTGAGCCTGGAGCGGGGCAAAACCCGGCCCGGCCCGGCCCTGGCACAGCCCCTCGGCCAAGCAGCCGCCCTGGCCGATACAGGGGTACGACACCAAGGCACCGCAGGCTCCAGGAACAGCCAGGGCTGGACCCGCACCGGCCCCAGGAACGCGGCAGAGCCCCAGCGCTGCCCGGGCGGGCGCTCGCAGCGGGACCGCGGGATGCGGCGGGTCAGGAGGGCTCTGGGATCTCCTGGAGGGCTCTGGGATCTCCTGGAGGGCTCTGAGATGCGCGGGGGTCTGGCAGCTCTGCCCCTTCCCCGTGCCCACTTGCCCCAGGACAAACAGACCCGGGAGTGTCGCGGGGAGCGGCCCGCGGGAGCGGGACAGGCCGGGAAGTTCGCGCTCGGTTCCAGCTTTGTTAAACCACAGCCCAGACCCTGAGGGGAAGATGGACAAAGTCATAATAGGCTCATAACACAGGCAGATTTTTAGTGCTGCAAAATTCCTAGGATAGCTCCAAGATATTCCAGTTCGCAGTTTGAGAAAGTTAGAGGAAAAAACATGTAACTAGTGTTAAGACCGTCTTCCAATGTCCTCTGAACTATGGGAACATAAGTTTACATGGGAAACTGGCTCTGTCTCTCCATGACACTTCAGAAGACTCTGCAGTCTCCAATCCCTATGTGGGTGGTCACCAGAGTTTAAACTTAATAAATTGAACTAGGTTTGAGCACATGATATTAAAGGACTGCAACTTTAATAGCACAGGGATGATAATATTTAAAAATTCTAGTATTTTTTAGATCAGTGTTTTCTTCTTCACTAGTTAACTTGCTATTGTAAGGTTTCTTTGTGAATTCTTATCTGATCTAAATGGTTATCTGGCCTTATATCCATTTTACTCACTGATATCCTTTAATCACGTTTGCTTTTCAGACTTTCACATTGGTTTTTCATCATGCATAGTAAACACTTGATTTTTAAGGAGTGATTCCCTTTTATCAACCTTAAAATGAAACTCTGTTTTAATCACTTATCCTTTAGAGGGGAAGTCTCATCTCAGTGAAACTCCTTTTTAAATTCCATTGTTTTGAGGAGGCTGTGTCCAAACTGCTGTGTCTAAGATTTCTTATTCAGCAAAGCAGATATTAGCAGTCCCACTTCTAGCCAAAAATATTTAGGCATGTGTTTCAGCACACTGAAAGTTGGTGTTGGTTTTCTATGCTTAACAGCTTTGTTAAATCAGGATTGCAATGTCTTAAAGTTCCTCAAATTCTTGTTGTCTGTAAATGTGAATTATCTGAATCTAGAATATAACTTTGTTTTGCTGCATGAAACATTCATATGTAAAATCAATTCACGTGCATAGAAATGCAGAATCAATGCACAGAATGATCTTCCAGATTCCAAGAGTGTCATTGTCATCTAATCTCTCATGCTCTCTTGGTATTAAATACATTAAATTCATTTTTAAAATAATCTCTATTGAAAGCAGGTAAGTGACTTAGTCTTTCACATGGTTTTAAACTTAGTATGTTCGTATCTTAACAATTGAATTTTTACAATGTAGCAATAAAAAACTTTTTTCATATGCAAATGAATATGAACACATTTTTCTCACTTGTAGGAGGTGAGCACATAATATTTTTCATTTTAATGTTTTAATTGCTTCACTTGATTTTAAACAGGAAACTATGAGCCTTATTAATTTGGGTAAATTAGATTCTACTGTGTTTTTTACTTCATACCATCTTGTTTGTCTTACCAGATTCTGATGATGTCTCTGTCTTTATTGTGATCCACAAGCCTTTTCATCTTATTTTCTTCCCCCATCTTGTTGAGGAAAGTGAATCAGTGAGTGGCTGAGTGGGTGTTTGGCACCTGGCCAAGATCCACCCACCACAAACTCAATTTGAATTGTTACCTAATGGACTATTACTGATGCTTGTTGAAACACACACAAACTGCCTCCTTTTCCAGATAGAACTACCCTTTTTTTTTTTTTTTTGATTTCTGAAACACTAGAAGTTGTTTTGGCTTTTTATTAATGACAGTAGTTGTCATAGGAAGACCATAAATCCTTTTAACATAAAAAATATTGCGTCTTTTCAAAGTGTATTTCAGGACAGTTTTTAACCTTGGAGTAGATATGATACATCAAAGATCTCTTCCTTAAATTCCCTGCATAAAAACTATTGTTTCCTAATCTCACTTCTCTGCATGTGACAGTTCCTTTGCTAACTTTTGGTTTTGTCACTGGAACTCAGTGCAACTCTTGAGGGGTCTGACGCTTCTTAGCAGGATTGAAATAAATGCTTTCATATAAATGGTTAAATTCTGATTCAGCATTTGGATAATCTGGTACCAATAGATCCAGCAACTGTGGTAAATCCAGATAAGTGGATAATACATATTCAAATGTTTCATAGAAGAACAGCAAATTGTTAAGTTCATCTTACTGTAAGTAAATACCTTTTCTAGTTAATGACAAGGCTGTCGTCCTTAATCCTTCCTTGAGTCCAGAAATTCAAGCAGCAGATTTTACTGTTTCCTGGTTTGTTGATTGTTTGTTTGAGGTTTTTATGGTTTTTATTTATTAATTTTCAATTAATAATTAAATTTAATTTATTAATAAATAAATTTAATTATTAATTTTAATTTTTATTTTTTAATATATTTTTATTTATTAATTTCCATTCACATCATAAAATCATCCCACCTTTTGGACAACAGGAAGGAAACGTTAGAGGAGGATTAGACTCTTCAAAAGCTATGCCTCATAAAGAGAGATTACTGGGCAATGTAGGCCCTACACTGGGGCCTATATAGGAGAGAGTGCATCTATCTATCCTGATGTGTGATGTACCTGGTAATATGCAAATGAGTAGTGATTTTCTCTAGATACAGACTTTTATTTTTGAAAGAATTTTCCCTGTCTTTGTATACTCCATTGTTTTTGACAGACTTTAAGATTATTTCAGTGCAATATCACACCAATAATTTATGTTCTGTCATTTTGTACATTGAATATGAGCTCTTAAACAGTTTATAGTAGAAAAGAAGAATGGAGATTTTTTTTTCCCTTAAATATCCTGATTAGGATATTATCAGTTAAGGCTATTTAACTATTAAGGGTTTACTCATTATGTTTAATGGCAGTAACATTCACTACTTTATGTTAATCAGATCAGATAGGTGTGGTGATAAGGGGAGATTTGAGTATAATCAAAACAAATTAACTGCTCTACTTAAAGACAAATATTTGCAGAGACAATAGGGAAAACACAGTTTTGTTGCTAATGCAACCACGATCCCATCACTGAGGAGAAAGAATATAGTTCTCATAGCACAAGTCCTCAGGGCTTGGAAGACAAAGTGTGGAAATGGACCTCAGTATAGATAAACTCCATGGCTTCTGAATTTCCTTTTGCTCAGTATATTTGAAGCTGACATTTTGTGATCAATATTGTATCAGAAGACGGAAAGGTGGCAGACCAGAAATGAAGACTGATTGACAGAAGAACGATATTTTGACCATCCTCAGAGAGGAGCAATGACTCAAATGAGAGAAGTCCTGGTTGGAATCTCACAGTATTTGCCTGTTACAGAAGTCATAGGGAAAAAAGGCCCAAACCAAAATTAAATCCATCTACAGAAGAGGTAGAAGCAGAATAATGCTTCTGTAGTGCATTGACCCTGGCCAGATGCCACTCTCTCACTCTCGTCTGCAACTGGACAGAGGAGAGAAAAAACAACAGCAGGATTCATGAGTTAAGAGCTGGGAGAGGTCACTTACTGATTAGCTTCATGGGCAAAACAGACTCAAAGATAGTACCTAAATTTATTACTTAAACTTATTACTAACAGGATCAGAGCAAAAGAATGAGAAGTAAAATAATCTTAAAAAAAGCTTTCCCCCACCCCTCCTTCCTTCCATGTTCTCCCTCCTCCCCCCCAGTGGTACAGGGGGACAGGGAATGGGGGTTACGGACAGTTTTCTGCTGCTGCTCAGGGAGAGGAGCTGGAGTCCTTCTCCTGCCCCCGTGGGGTCCTTCCCACGGGAGACAGTTCTTGATGGACCTCTGTGGCATGAGTCCATCCCTCTGGCAGCAGCTCTTCCCAAACTGCTGTCCCGTGGGTCACTCCTCCATGAGGTCAGTCCTTCAGGAATGAGCTGTACTGGCGTGGGTCCCCCGGAGGGGCTATGAGTCCTGCCTGGGAAAAACCTGCTCCAGCCTGCGCTTCCCTCTCCACGGGCTGCAGGTCCCTGCCAGGACCCTGTTCCATCCTAGGCCTCCCACAGGGTCACAGCCTCCTTCAGATCCCCACATGCTTCAGCGTGGGCTCCCCCAGGGGCTGCATGGGGGTCTCTGCACCCCGATGCTCCCCCATGGGCTGCAGGGGCACAGCTGCCCCACCCTGCTCAGCCCCACGGGCTGCAGGGCCTCAGCTCCAGCTCCTGGGGCACCTCCTGCCCCTCCTCCTGCACTGCCCTTGGGGTCTGCAGTGCTGTTCCCATGTTCCCACTCTGCTCTTCCCTGGCTGGAATTCTTTCTGCGCAGTGGCTTTCTGGACTTGAAATATGTTATCCCAGAGGCGTTACTGTCACTCCTGATTGGCTTGTCCTTGGCCAGTGGCAGGAATTCTGTCCTGGAGCCGCTGGCATTGGCTCCATGGGACAGGGGAAGCTTCTGGCAGCTTCTAACAGAGGCCACCCCTGTAGCCCCCTGCTACCAAAATGTAGCCACAGAAACCCACTACAGCTTCTTATCTTACATCCTTTAAACAGGATTTCAACTTCTGCACTTCCTGAAGTCAAGAACACAGACCACCTACTAGTGCTGTATGACAATCAAGAAAGTTTTTAAGATGTATTTCAAGGTCACCTCCAAGATTTTTCCCTTTTCATATTAAGTGAGTGGAAAGGAGTCTTACAATTCCTGTATTAATCTGGGTATTTAAACTAGAGGGGAGGGAAGACTTCTTTAAAAGTTCATTCCAAAAGGGTGCAGAAATACCAAATATTGTCATGTATATTTATGTTTGAAAGATAAAGGATTCTTTCTAACACAGCCAACCCTTGAAATATTTAAAACATGCAGCAGAAATAGAGGGATGCAAAATATTCTGCATTAGTTGTTCCCCACCTCCATCTTTTTAAGGGAAAGAATTAGTAGTAATCCTTCAAAACTCACTGGTGGCCATGATGTTCATCTAAGGTATTGGACAAACATGCAGATTAAAATTGGATGCCAAAACAGACTCAAATTGGATGGCTGCAGATCTCCCAGCCCAGCTGTCTGCTTTGCTCTCCTGATGAATGATGAACTCCCTCCTCGGGGTGAGAGATTATTTCATGAACCAGCTCTTGAACTAGTACAGATTGTACTCTTTTATATTAAATGAGTGGAAAATTGGAAGTTTAAACTAGAGGGGCATAAAGACTTTTTAAAAACTTTATTCAAGAGTAGATGGCAGGTGAGGCAACACACTGAATGTGCAAGATTCCTTAGGAGAAATAAGTAGTCATCTATTTTCGTAGTTTCACCATGTGCTATTTGAGGAAATAAAGGCTGTATTTTCTCTCAGGTAGGGCATAATTAAAATAATCACAAGTGTTGGAGCAGTGGTTCAGGGACAGGGAGGGAGGTTCCTTTAAGATAAGCTCTTCCCCCCAGGGCCATGATGTCTGTAAAGGTGCCTGCTCACAGGTATGATCCATGGGGACTTCACTGTACAAAAGAGATTTGTGGGGTATTTCCTGGGGAACCTTTAGTATTCTGCACAAGGGGATGCAGACCAAGATAAATTCACCTGTGCAAATGAGGAAAAGAGGTGTGAATTGGTCTCTTTCTTTTTTTGTGGTGAATCACTTTACTGGCAACCCTCCCTCCCTCTCCTCCCCAGTGTAACTTATTCCTAGCAAGTCTCAGGTAAAATGTGGTGGTTTCTATATCTTTATTTTTTTAAAGACTGTCATTGTGCATAATACTATTAACTCTTAATTTATTCCTTTATCTATTTGAGAATGATCAGCCAGTTTAAGAAAGAACACATTTTATTTTCAACATGGTTTTCTTGGTTTCTCAACTAACAAGCAGAACAGAAAATGGTGATCAAATTTGAAATAAATCAGCGTTTATTTGTAAGTACTGCACACCATCCTGTGTCAGTAAATATTTATCATTGCTCAAATAAGAGTCTGCTGGAGTAAAGCAGAGATTTTTATTCATGTGAGCATCTACTAACAGAGTGAAGTGATTTGTTAAAGTCAAGTCAGCCAAAAGAACACCTGGAAGAAGACAATAATTAGATTTGTGTAGAAAACAAATATGAAAGAATTTTGGTCCCTCATATAGTCCTGCATCTGTGCTTCTTTCTTATATTGAATGCTTTTTGTGTGTTTTCTGGATGAGTTATTACACCTCTGATTGACAGACCCATTAGTCACCTGTGATCTTGGAAATCACTAGTTGTATTAGGCTGCTGCTGGATTTGGCCAAAGAACTTGGTGTTTGTTCTGGGAGGGATCTGAATGGCTCCAGGGGAAAATGGGCAACATGAAGCTTCTATTTTCCCCTTCTTTCTTCCCCCTTCTTTCTTCTTTTTCCTTTCTTTTCCCCTGCTTTTCTTTTCTTTCACATGAAGGTCTAACATGTATGGTTTGAGGAGACAGCAAAAATGTAGAACATTTTCTTCTCGTTTCCCATATTAAAAAAATACAACTCTTGTACTACCACTTATTATAAAATTTACATATCAGCCAACAAGGGTGGAATATATTAGAAATTGTTTTCTGACTATGTCACAGCACATTCTTATTTTTATCCTGGTTACTTGTTTTTTAATCACTATTTGTTTGTATTAAATATAGGCTTGTAAACTGCTTTAATCTTTCCTTCAGGAATAATTTAATCTTGGGGAATATGTTCTCTGACATCATTCATGACTTTTAAATGTTCTTGGTGAGCCCATGGAACAACTTTGGCATTTAGAAGATCTTAAAGTTATTAATTACTGTGTTTCTGAGTTCCTCCATGAATTTAATCTCTATAAATTATCACATACCATAAAAAGGCAGAAAACTTATTGCCAAATTAGAACCTTTAGTATACCAGTAAATTTTGATGACAGTGCTGTAAAGAGTAAAACTGTCCTGTGCAATAACTTCTTTAACATGTGCCTTACTGAGCTTATGATATTGCTTCAAAAGAATAATGATAGTATATCAGATTTAAGTAGCCTAGAATGCTCAAAGGGTTCTTTCAACTACTACATCTTAACTGTTTGTAATAATGTTCTGTACATGAAAAAAAGTAATAGCCATTGAAAATATTAATGATGATGTGCTGTGCTCCTAGGTGTTCAAACAGTACCAACATCTGGAGGACTCATCTTTCTGATTCCAACATTGTGATTTTATACATTTACAGTATTAATTAGTGTATGCCACTGGCAGAAAAAAAGAGCTCAAATAGTGTAATGTATTTATACATGTAATGAAAAGACATATTAGGGGATATGCACAGCTACAGATCTACTTTTTGGCACAGCTGTTATAGAATCACAGAGTGCTTTGGCTTGGAAGGGACTTAAAGCTCATCCAGTTCCAGCTCCTGCCGTGGGCCAGGGCTGGAACTTCCACTAACTTCCATGGACCTTCCACTAGCCCAGGTTACTCCAAGCCCCCTCCAACCTGGCCTTGGACACTTCCAGGGATGGGGCAGCCACAGCTTCTCTGGGCAACCTGGGCCAGGGCCAGGGCCTCACCACCCTCACAAGGAGGAATTTCTTCCCAATATCCCATCTAACCCCACCTAACCCTACTCTCTGCCAGTGTGAAGCTATTTCCCCTGTCCTGTCACTCCAGTTCCTGATGAAGAGTCCACCTCCAGCTTCCTTGTAGGCCCCTTCAGATACCTAAAGAGCTTCAGTCTTCACCTTGTTATCAGTCTAATGGCTTTCTCTGGAACATGGAAATGATTGATCTGGATCACAAGAAGATTTGATTTTTTGGAATGAGGGTAATCTCCTGTAACTGGAAATGTTCATAAATTAGATGTCATCTGAGAAATAGGTGCCATTGGAACTAGTTTTTTAGGCTACCTTTATAGTTGAGAGGTAGGGACTTCTGTTGCGTGATTTCTTACCCCTATACACCCACTCACTCCAGGATGACATGAATCATGCTGTAGAAAGTGCCCATTTCTCTTCTTTGACTTGAAAGCAGTGGAGGAGACCAGCTGAGCCACGAATGTGTGTAGCTTAACAGTTAAATTGCAACTGTTGGGTTGCAGTGGTTGATAGAAATTAATTCTTCTGTTTTACCTGCCTGTGAAAGTTGTCTGTGTGAAGATTGAAATCTCTTGGACAGTGGAAATACGTTGTTCCTCCAGTTAGGAGGAAGACTAGACTCCATCTAGGGTGAAATAGGAGCTGAGGAAGAGCAGAAGTGGGTAAAAAGAGTAATTTCATGACAGTAAACAAGCACATGGGTGGCTTCATTGATCCTTGGAGCAGAACATCAGCTCACTGAAGAGACTTTGCAGGACTGGGAGGGCAAGAGATGAGCCCAGTTAAAGAACAGGAAACCTGAACAAGTATCTCAGGAGACAAGAGGCACAGCTAATCCAGCAGAAGAACGGATATCAGGACTTATTTATGCTTAATAAGACTAAATAATGAAAGAGAAAATGGCTGCTCAAGAAATTACATCCTCAAAACACTCATTACGGTGTTCGAGCCCTGTCTAAAAATGACTGCAGTGGCTCAGTTTCACAAATCTGGCTTACCCAAGTACCATAAAGGCACTGTAGTTGCAACTCTTTAAATTTTCACACCATGATTTGATTTAGTTAAGAGTCTCTTTCGAGTACTTAAGCCTTGCATATACATTTTTAACTTCAATTGCTTCGGTGAATTGTATTATATACCTCCTAAAGATGTAATATAACTAAGTATCACAGTTTTGTGCATCCGTTACACATGCACAAAATATAATTACACTTTATCTAGCTCTTTCTTCTACTACAAAACTACTGAACTTGGAGAAAACAGTGTTAACAGCAATAGGAAGAAATTTTATGAGGATTTATTTTAACTTTTTCTGTGCATGCTGTAGTTGTTCTTTCTATTGATTGTAACTTAATTGCTATTAATCACCAATGTTCTAATACTGCATTTTAGATTGGGATAAACAGAATTTTCTTTATCCTTAGATCTGATATTTGTATTCATGAAGTGATAATAACCAAAATGTAGATGCTTCTCAGGGAGAAGGGTTAACATTTATCCAGCACTGTAAAGTTTAAAACCTCTTCCAAAATATGTTCTATAATTGGCATTGTTCTTCACCTCTGAAGCCAAATATTAGCCAGTTGATATTGCAGACTATTCATAGAGAACAAATCAGGCCATATCAGTTTATATAGGACATGCAGCACTTTCCTGTGAAACACCTGTTTTAATTTCCTCTGGGATGGAACAACACGACAACTTAAAGCTGGACTTGATCCAGTGTATTGACTTTTTAAACAGTCAATACCAAGACACTTCAAACAGTGCCATGAAGTCAATGATATGGGTCTAATGATGTAAAAACACTGAATATTCAGTTTAAATGGCTGACACACACATGGGTGCTCTACGTGTGGAACACAATCTAATCCTCACCCTTCCTGTTTTGCCATATCTGAGTAAACCCCCTTGTTTGTTCTTGAAAAAGACTATTGAGGAAAAAACCCCTATTTTACCTAGAGGTAATGTTTACTGAATATCAGCAGCAAAATAGGATGGGTATAACTGTTTTCTGTAAACAAGGAAACTATATAAATAATGAGGGATAAAGCGTGGAGTTAAAGAGACAAAATCTCAACACATGAACTTCTGACAAGTCACTGATTTTCTGCATTTATCCCTGAATAAAGTAACTTCAGAATACTGACAGGAACTCTACTGAGAGAAACTATCACCATGTACACTGATGAGATCTGTTTTAGTGAGAAGTATGATGGCCTGTTCAAATTTGACCCATAATTGACTAAAATGCAACAACCACCTGCATCCTGACAGGTGAATAAAATTCTGAATAATTTAAAGAGTTAAATTGTGTAAATAAAACCCCATAGCCATATCAGACAATGTATTTGCAAATCAGCAAATACTTTGTATGTGCTTTGTGCTACAGAAAAATCCGAATTTTCACCCTTCTTGTCACAAGAAAGAAGAAATGAAAATTGAGATTTCTCATATATAAATAGTTTATCTGGTTATAATTGCAGCTTGTTCATAGCACTGTAAAAATGAGAGATTGTTCGGGTTATGCTTTTGTTTGATTTCTGTTCCCTGATATTCAAGACATTCAATTCCTAAAGTCAGGAAATCTGACCTGCTCTTCAGAGTGGGACAATGCATAGTTATATACAATTTAATTAAAATATGTAGAGATCTAAAATTTATTTTAAATGTAGCCATATGCAGCTTCAAATGTGATTTTTTTTTTTCTCCCAGTTCTGGTCAATAATGAATGAGTTTTAGAATTTAAATCAAGACACAGTGGAGTTCTTGTGATACATTATTGATAAAGCACACTTATTGTAACAGCATTTTCCAAAGGAAAACACATTATTTGTTGGCTATGTTAACGCAAACTCTAACATAAGTCTATATTAAGCTTATAAAAATAATTTTGAGTACGTTGGAGGAGGCTTTATAGGCAGACTTTTAAATAATTACATGAAAAAATGCAACTTATTACCTTAATGAATAAAATATTTTTCTATCAGTAGGTCTTCAAATTCAATTTCCCATATGGCTCAAAAAATCCATGATTATAACAATGTGTTTCAGAATATAACAACCAGAAACATTTAGTAGAAATTTTAGGATTTTTTTCTTTCATTTCTTAATGTCTTATTGAAACTGCATAGAAGAAATAAGAATTTCCAGCTAGAAAAAGATAAAGGACTTTTTTGTAATTTTCCAGAGTTACAAAACAATTGATCATTCTGAATCAGGTCGACTTCACTTACTATTTCTAGTGCTGTTGGAATTCAAAAGTACTTTCAGAGCTCCAGCAAAGGGATGTTCTTGTAGGGGTCCCCCACTCTTATAATCTGCACCTCTTCTATTTTGAGACGTTACATTCCATCTGCTCACTTCCAGGTAATTTCCACTTGTAATTTATCCAAGGGAATGTGCTAATAGATAATTCATGAATAGCGCAGTAATCATGATTTATCCACGATGTGGAGCGTTGACAAGGATGGTGTGACCTGGAGTTCAGAGGAATGATGGTCCCAAAACTCTAAAGTGGTGTCTCCTCAGCAAGTCACTACATCTTTCTCCTGAGTGTTCTGGCGTTTTAATCTTAAACCACTTCATGCTGAAGAATGTACATATATTTTAAAATATACAAACCTTAAAGTTGTTTGGGAACTATGACTTGATAACAGAGTCCTTCAGGACTAATGGTGTTCTGGTTTACTAAATTTTAACATAATTAAATTACTTTGGGAGTAGTTATTACTGTATTAACAGATTTGTGTTTTTTAATTTGCCTTGGCTTGGGTAATGCTGACAGTCCGAGTTCTTACCTGTTTGGAATAGGAAGTTCATATCTTTGAGAGATAATTAGAAACAAGATGTGAGTATATTAATTGAGTCCACCTAGTCCTGGAAGGTACAGTCAAGAGGAAAATTCTAAAGAGAAATGAAAGGGGATGAACCAAGACACGTTTGCTTTCCTTGAACAGTTTGAAAATAGGGAAGGCAACTAGTATTTTGGATCCTAATCAGGAAAAATTATATTTAATTATGTTATGACAGGTTGTGGGCATTGGCATTCACAATTCTGATTATGCATAAATTTATGTAAGTGAGTAACAAAAAAATGAGGACAATAATGTAAAACAAAACTGTACTGATGGATATAGGATTAGGCATTGTAAGGGGGGTACTTTTGAATTAGATGATCAATGGAGCATAGAGGCGTGAGAAAGGAATCATATTAGGATGTGAAACCAACTAGAGTATGGTACAATGTAACTTCATGGCACAGGCTAATTGTAAGGTCCACTGTGCTTTTTAGCAAGTCAGCCTGATATCCCCTATTATCAGAGCGGAATTCTTCCTTGGTTTTGCTACATATTGCAAGATGGATACATCTACCCTTGAAACACAATGGTAGAGGTCATACATAGGGGTGAGAAAGATGATGATGGGAGGAAGATGATGTGGGCGGGGTCACTCGCCCCTTGCCCCACAAGTAGGGCACGCGCAGACTGTTGTTATCAGGTGATGAACAAGCGGGGTTTGGCTGCCATTCAGGCATCACCTTATACTGCGTACTGGCCCTACGTAGTGTAATGTGGAACTGATAAAATGGGGTGTCGGGGCTGCTGAGTTGAGCGATCCTCATCCTACCACCGAGACTGTGTAGGGACGCCCGCTAAGTATGGGCACCGACCAGCTGCTGCAGATCCTGACAGCCCTGGCCTGTCTGTGTGAGTAAGCACAGTTTATTGATAGGAAGTAACTGAGAACAAACTTTTTTTTTTTTTTTAATATCCTTTTAGTGTTCCTTTAATTCCCCTTTTTATTATTGAATATTGTTACATAAATAAGTTGTTCATAATATTTCCCTTTAATTTCCCTTTTTACTAACCAATATTGTGTTAATAGTTATCCATAATATTGTGTTAAGATCCTTTTTTGGTATCCCTTTAACCCCCCCCCCCCCTTTTTTCACTAGTTAAAACTGTATTAAATGCTGTTTGTAGTATTTGTTTTAATGTCACCCGATAAGGTAGTTATTTTGTATCCCTTTTTTAGTTTTTGATTCCTCTTGCTAAGTTTATTACTATTATTATTATTCTCACTGTAATAAAAGATATTTTGTGTGTTTGAATATTTCTGGCACTTATCTTTATTCCGGACATGTATCCAAACGAACTGTTACAGGCATGAAAACTTTGTGTCTGGTAGGAACTGTGAACTTTTTCCCTTTTTTTCTTTTCTTTTCCCCTTTAAATTGTTTTTTTATTTTCTGCCTTTATGACTAAACAATCTTGTAATCTTTTTAACATTAAATTTCACTGGGCAACTTGTAACATAAGTTTTCCTGTGTGGGGACTGATTAGTTTAACAGCCTGCCTTGGTACAGAGAACCTTCAGGCTGGGTGAACTGGAAGCTCCATACAGGGCTCCAATGTAGAGCTTTGATTCCCTTTGGCTTCTTTCAACAGCCAGATTTTTCCTATGGTTTGAATTTTATATGTATGTGTAACCAGAAAATTAATATTTAAAAAAATATAAGACAGCTCTACTAGTCTAACAATGTGATGCTACATAGGCAGGACTGTCCATAGAGTAGGGAAAACCACAGGATGTCACTTAGAACTTTTACATATTGCCAGTAATTAAATATGCTTCAAGAGTTTCCCTTTCTGCTAATTTTGAGTGGACTTTTTTTTTAACCAGTTATTTACATTGATAGATGGTTTAATTCTTCCTGACTGTATGTGTGAGCAATATTGCTCACAGGAAGGAGCAGTGTTTTCAATATTAATCAAAACACTGAGCGTTTTTAAATGTCATGTTTTTAAGTTATGAAGGTAATCTTTAAGATATCCATGTTCCTCTTATTTGCATCAGTTGAAGTCACTGTGTACATTCCCAGATAGCTGGTACTGCAGAGAGAGTAACATTTCCAATCTAAATAGATAAATCTGTGGCCGTTAATATCAAATCACATCCCATTATATTTACAGGGATAATAAGACATGGATGGATGGTGAGCACAGTTTAAGAAGTGTGTTAGCTTTCAACATGCTTGGCAGTGGTTAAAATGTTAATGAACAGCATTAGAATGGGAATTCTGCACTACTCAGGAAATCTTCTTGACATGAAGAAAAAGTTAATTTCAGCCCTGCCTCATTAATCAGATCTGCCCACAGTTAAGAAAGTGTCACCTAAGTATGTTTTGCTTTCTGCTGTGTGCTGCTGCTGAGGATCCTGACATACAAAACAGAAGTAATTGAATTTACGCTAGAAGGCAAAGGCAGAAGCAAAAAGTAATGAATTGGAATATGCTTTATGAGTGACCTTTGAGGAGAATGCCCTGGGCACCTCCATGTGGTGACTGTCAGCACTAATGGTGACTGCAGATTCCAGTTTGTTTAAGCAGTCACACACATGAATTGTTTTGCACGTGTCTTATCTGCCACAGATCATGCACATAATCTCTGCATCATAGCAGGGAGCAACAGCCTTCAGGTTTGGGGCATTATCCAGGGGCACCTCTGGCCTCTGTATGTTCACCACTGCTGTTGCGTCTCCTGAGGGTCCAAAGTAAAAGCAACTTCCTGATGTGCTGTCCCAAGACTAGGCAATGAACTGAGATTAGGACTTTCCAGTTGAGGGAATGGACTGCATTTTGGCCATTTCTTTGGTTGTATTCTGGGAGGGTTCTGTAACTCCACGAGGAAAAGCTGTCCAACGAACTGGCTTCCCTTGGAGACAGTCCATGGACAGCCCATAATCTGTCTTAGTTATTATACTGTGTCACCTGATAAAACATGAGCAAAGCAGATGTTAATCAGTAAATCTAGACTTTGTGGTAAGCTCTACTGTGACAATGGGCAAAACATATTTGTGTCCATGAAGTACCAAATAAAGGAGAACAGGATCATCATAACCTTATGTAAGACCCAAAATGTAGGTCTGTGAACAGGAACACCTCCTTGATTTAGCTCCTCCTTACTGAAACCTCCAAGAGTCCCTGGACTAACTCTTGTCAGGTTGTTTGTTACTATCCTAGAAAAAAGTATGTACCTTTCTAATCTGTCATGAAGGAAACATAGATGTTTTATGTAAAATCCTTACAAGGCCATTGATTTTTATAATGACACTGTTGTTTTTATCATAGAAAATTTTGATAGAACCATACTAGCATATGAAACTCAAGAGTCAGAAGTAGAGTAGCAAATTCAAGGAAAATTGACAATGTTGGTGGTATAAGTAGTTCTGATAAAAATTAAAAACAAAAGAAGAAAACAACAACATTCTATGTACTTTCCGTTTTGCAATAAGTGTAATGGATGATGATTAAATGACAATTAGGATCAGGAGCACTTGTCTGCTACCTAGTTAAAAAAATTAACTAAGGGTCACATATATATGACCAAAACTTTTGCTCGTCATTTATGTTAAAACATTTAGTGTCATGTTCTGAGCTCACTGGGAAATGAGGCTCTAAAGGAGATTTCAGTACTCTAGAAAATGTGTGATATGACAGGTGTCACATAGGAAGTCTGTGTTTACATCCATTTTCTTTAGAAATCCATAGAAATATTTATAATATGGAATTCCTACTGCATTCATGAAAATAGCAATGTTTAACTGAATTTCATCACTGACACCGTTATTTTTGGCAAAATACATAAATACTGATTTATAAATGCAACACCTTCTCTTTCTTTTTAATAATAAGGAAAAGTTGTGAGTTCTTTCCTTGAGAATCCAACATGGTTGAAGAATTTGAATACTCTACTACTGTAGGTATGATTTGGCCAAACCTCAATGGCATAAGTCAACTTTTTAGGAAAATAGAGAAAGAATGAAACAGAAGTGGTCATGTACTGCTAAAAGCAATGCCTGATGGCTTGGATTAACAAAAGTTAGGACTGTTAATAACCAAGGGAGCAACTGTAATTTAGGCTTTGAAATTGTGATAAATCAGGGGAAATTTATTTAAAAGCAAAGAAAAAAATCTGGTAAAAGAATATCTGAGAAGTATTTTAAAATGCTTATGGCTCAGCTCTGCAGAATAGATGCCTAGTCTCTTCCACTGCCACGGCTAAAGGTTTAGGGGATTTTACACAAACCTTTTTTGAGTCTTTACATTTACTAATTTGCTGAATGGTAAAGTATTCGTGGCAGGAAAAAGTAAATCTTTTTAACCAAATTTCCCAAATTGGGGGCAATGGTTGATGTACTGCAGGACAGGACTGTTCGAACAGATCTTGCTTCTCCTTTTCACCCAAATCCCTTCATTCAAGGCCCCATGAAGTTTAACAAAGACAAACACCAAGTCTTGTCACGGTCCAAAGGGGGGACAGGACACCAGGAAGGGTGCAAGCAGAGTTGTTTATTCAGGCGATTCTTAACCGTCCCGCCAGGGAAAAGGGGCAGAACATAGGGTGGGCTATCAGACAGACAAACGGGGGAGCAAATCAGAATAGGGCACAGGCAAGGGAGTGGGAGTGGGAGGAGTGGGGAAAGCAGGGAGCAGGCAAACTCATGGCAAGCCTGGGCATGTGCAGTTGTGCACTGTGTAGTGTGAATACAATGAAACCACATAATAACAGTAAAGTCCATATGAAAGTCCTACCAATTGCTGTATGCTTTTCTCCATGCCTGGAACTGTTCCCATCCTGAATCTTGCTTCTCTACAAAGTCTTGCATATGGAATAAAATCATGGAATCATAGAATGGTTTGGGTTGGAAGGGATCTTAAAGTTCATCTTGTTCTGGCCCCTGCCATGGGCAGGGACATCTTCCACTAGCCCAGGTTGCTCCAAGACCCGTCCAACCTGGCCTTGGACACTTCCAGGGATGGGGCAGTCACAGATTCTCTGGGAAACCTGGGCCAGGGCCTCAACACCCTCACAGGGAGGAATTCCTTCCCAATATCAAATTTAACTCTGCCCTCTGTCCGTGGGAAACCATTCCCCCCCTGTCCTGTCACTCCAGCCCTTGTCAATAGTCTCTTCATTCATTCTTGCAGGCCCCTTCAGGCCCTGCAAGGCCACAATCAGATCACCCCAAAGCTTCTCTTCTCCAGGCTGAACAATCCCAACTCTCCCAGCCTTTCTTCCCAGCAGAGCTGCTCCATCCCTCTGCTCATCTTGGTGCCTCCTCTGGACTCTCTCCAGCAGCTCCATGTCCTTGCTGTGCTGTTCCCCAGGGCTGGAAGCAGCTCTGCAGGGGGGTCTCACCTGAAGAGCAGAGGGGCAGAATCCTCCCCTGCCCTGCTGCCCACACTGGGGGATCTGCCCAGGAGAGGGTTGGTTTTTTGGTCTGTCAGTGCACATTTACCGGAGGAACGTCCTCAAACAACTCTGGTTGCTTGGTTTGGTCCATCAGTGGCAGTGATTGGCTGCTTGGTTTGGTCCATCAGTGGCAGTGACTAACGGTGGCTATGAGTCAGCAGTGAGTCTTTGTGCAAGCAAGTTCCATATAGGGCTGTGTTACCAGGTGATTCTACAAAAACAAGTGACTCTTCCCTTCTACTTGGTATCTGTGATGCTGTGTCTGAAATTTGGAATGCAGTGCTGGGACTCTCAGCACTCAGGAGAGACCAGAAAACTGTTAGGAGTCCATGAGAAAGGCACTGAGGTGGGTGAGGGACTAACACATGTGTTGAGGGGAGCAGAAGTGAGGGATGCACGACGGGATGAAGAGAAGACACGATGAGCACATGCGTGATGAGAGGTTAAAGGAGTTGTGTTTCCTCTACTGTGGGGAATAAGAGGCTGTTCAGGGCTTTATAAGCTTTCACACCCTAACAGAGTGGAGCGTAGAGAAGACAGAGCCAACCTTTTCTTAGATGTGCACAGCAAAACCAAGGCTGGCAATCATTTTAGAGTTTCAGCAAAGAAAATTCCAGTTAGACACAGAAGAAAACTTGTGACCATGAGAGCTGCTTAGCCTTGGAGTAGGAACTGGACAACTTGTGTAATCCCCGTCCATGGGGTTTTTCAAAAGGCCCTGGACAACATGATCTTGCTTTAAAGCTACCTCTGCTTTGAGTGGGAGACTGGACTGGATGATTTCTATAACCTTCTTCCAGCATAAATTTTCCTCTGGTTCTAAGTGGAGTAACACCAGTGACTCAGTGGGCTTCAATTTCAAAAGGGGTCTTAATTTTTAGAGAGTGCTGAGGGGTGGTTTGATGCTTCTCTCTCTCAGCAGACAGGCAACTAGGTTTATGGCAAATCTCCTCATTTAAATTATGAGTTGCATATATCTCAGCATGATCTATGCCATTAAATCTAATTAGTGTAATTTTACTGGATACTTTTAAGAGAGTATGGCAAGTGAGATTTTTTTTTCAAATGCCCTCTAGAAATCTCACATTTATTTCCATCATGGTATAGGTTATAAAATGAGACAGGTAGTGAAAAAAAAGTAAGCATTGCATTTATTTTTCAGGCTAATGAACTATTAAGGCTTATTTGTAGTATACTTTTATTATCGTTGTCCACCTTTTTGAAATGTCCCATGAGCTCATGTCCAGGACTGTTTTTAATCTTCCCTATGACTCTTTAAAAGTATCTTTGCCTCAGTCAGTGTTGTGTTGGTGGTATTTTGCCAACTTTGGGCATCCCTAATCTTTTCCCTATTTTTTCAGAATTGTCAGCACTGATTTATTTATCTACTTTGAAGATATTGGGAATGTCAATCTCCTTTTGAAATTCTTTATTTTACCTCTCCATAGATGGATTTTCTTCCTGTAAGTCAGCTTGTAATACAGCTCACATACTGTTCAGTTCCCTCTAAGGTTCACTGGCAAAGAGACCACAGTGGTTCATCTGGTCCCATCTCCCTGTTCCAGCAGGGCCATCCCAGAGCACATGGCACAGGATAGTGTCCAGAGGGGTCTGGAATATCCCCAGGGAGGAGACTCCAGCCCCTCCCTGGGCAGCCTGTTCAGAGCTGGGTCACTGCCCAGCAAAGAAGTTCTTCCTCCTGTCCAGGGGGAACTTCCTGGGCATCAGTTCCTGCCCGTTCCTCCTGTGCCATTGCTGGGCCCCCCGAGCAGAGCCTGCTCCATCCTCTGCCCCCTCCCTGCAGCCCCTGACACACCCTGGGGAGGGCCCCTCTCAGGCTCTGCTCTGGAGGCTGAACAGCCCCAGCTCCCTCAGCCTTTGCTGCTCCCAGAGCTGCTCCATCCCTTGGGCATCTCCGCAGCCTGCGCTGGCCCCGCTGCAGGAGCTCCCTGGCCCTGCTGTGCTGAGGAGCCCGAGCTGGGCCCAGCCCTGCAGATGTGCCTGCCCAGGGCTGGGCAGAGGGGCAGGATCCCCTCCCTGCCCTGCTGGCAGGGCAGATAAAGATTTTAATTTCTGCCAGATTTCTATAAATTTTCTGGTTTACACTGTTATAGGTAGAAAGTTCATGGCAGGATTTTAGACCACTCGATAAATATGAATGTGCCTGAAAACATTATCACTGTAACGCTGATATCTGACATTCCCTTTCCTCAGTAAAGCAGAGAACATACACAAAGAAGAGAATCCAGTGGAGATTTATTGTTTTATATATTTTGTTGCTTTTTACTTAAAACTCATGTTTCCATCATCCCTGTTATTCTACATGTGTGTACAAAAATTTGCAGCATTATTTCATATATCTCTTTAAATTTATTCACAAAATTAAGTACAGCCACTCATTTCTAAGAATAAAAAGTCTTGCTACAGTTGTGGTCCTCTCTGCAGGTTTTCATTGTAAGTTGTTTTAGTCCTCTCTGAGCTCATGTCAAAGACATTCAGATGGACTTCTTAGGAACAACTGTGAAACAAATAGCAATATTTGAATTTTTGTTTTAATTATGTTATTGCTGACCTGTTTTGGTATGATAGAACTTCAGGCAACAACAGTAATGTCTCTTTTGTGCTGAGCTGCTACTTTTTTGGGTATTTTTGATTTTGGGTTTTTTTTGGCATTGACAATCTTAAAATGTGGAACAAATACACCAGTAGGTGCAGTGTTGATGCAATGCCTAACAAACACTGACACATGGTAATCCACAGTAGGAGAGTGTGCTGGTTTAAAGGTAAACCAGCTGGTTTAAAGGTAAACCAGCAGGGGAAATGAACTCAACTCAAAGAGAGATTATAAGTCAGAATAACAATTTAATAAAATAATACAATAAATACGATTATACAGACAAACAATTGGTTTTAACCCACAAAGCCCAAAAATATAACCCAGCACCTGGGGGCATGAACAAAGTGGTGTTCTTTGGCCCCCCCGATTCCAAAGTAAAAGGAGAGAGGAAAACCTGTTGGTGAGAGTGCTGTTGGCAGTCTGGTCAAGAGCGGTGGTTGCAGTCCAGTTGAGAGTGGTGGTCTGCAGTCTGGCTGAGAGCGGTGATCTGCAGTCTTCCTCTGGATCCCACGAGTGGTAAAAAAAGTCCCAAGACTCCAAGATTATATATTCTCCAGTTCAGGCAGGAATGCTCAGTACTTCCCTCAGGGCGGGGGGGTGTTCCTCAATGGGCGAGAGGACAAAAACACCCTTCTATCTCTCAGGCCTCTTAGCACCCAGTTTGTAGCCTGATGAGTCAGGCTGCTCTGGGCAGAGGGTGTTAGTAGTCTATTGACAACAGTTTCTGGGAAATGGTATGGAGGGCTATAGAATACACAGTTTTGGGTTACATCCATCTGGTGATGAACTGGGCCCAGCTGTCCTAACTAGGACAGAGAGTAATATTCCTTTCTTTCAGTCAAAGCTTACATTTCTCATTATTATTCTAATATTTATGTAAATTATTCCAGTTGAGAGTCCAAATGCAATCATGTCTTTTAGTTAATTTTGTTAATTAGTTCTATGTATAAATCAGATTCAGACAAAATGACCTAATATTTCAACTGCTAAATTCTTACCTTTTTTCAGTCATTGTGCAGTACTTACATTGTTGTTCAGGAGAGTAATCATTTCTGCTGATACTGTACAAAAAACCATATTTGTTTTCTGTCTTCAGTATGTGAAGTTGATCTTTCTCCTGCTGCATATTTTAGACACAGATTTTTCAAGCAAAGTAGAATAATACAGTTGCAAGAGAAGATCATTTGCTTAGTGCATTAAACACATAAAAAAAGGCCAAACTGTATCTAAGTTCAGGACTTGTGACTAGAATAAAACTTAACTTACATGATTGTGATCTCTATCAAAATAAATATTTAATAAGTAAAGCTAAGTCAAGCATTTCTAAATATAACCTCAGGCTTTTTATTTCCTCTGGGAAAAGAGAAAAGCGTTTGGCAAGAGTTCTCAAACAGATAACTGAGCAGTGTCTCATTTTAGTGCCAAAAGCACCCTAAAGGTCTTGACCAAAACAATTGAAACAGATCTGGGGGAACAGGAGGAGAGGTCAGCTTGTCCCATGCCTTCGGGGGGAGTTTTCCTTCATGACTGGGAAGAAACCAAACAGTGATGAAAACACTGTTGCTCTTGGCTTGATTGTTAGTTTGGGGGATTTTTAGCTTCTCTTCGTAATTTTGCAGTTGTTGGAATCCACAAAGTACATGTGAATCTCAAATTGCTGAGGTGGGTGTAGGCGAAAGAGAGAGAAAAGTAGGGAAAAAAGAGGAAATATCATAGATGTTTGAAACATTTGGTTTTTACCTTTTTTTTTTTTTTTTTTTTTTTTTTTAAGCAAAAGGAAACCCTAATCTTTGGCTTTACCTTTCAGATTTAATTCCAGTATAATGATGAGGGTGGAGATGAATATATAATTTTTCAATTCATAGAAATGATGACAATAAAAGTGATCATAACTTCCTTGTCTTTAATGATGCCATTTGTGCATGCGGTCGTTGCCTTCTTACATCATCCACGGTCATAAGCAAGAAGATTCTTTAGAGAAGCTTTAAAAAATTCACAATAAAAACCCTTTAAAAAGTGCACTTTTCTGTATAATGAAATGTTTTCTACTTCTTTTCTGTAAGTTTTTCATCTGACAGATGGGCAGTTTTTATAAATCAGTGATAAAAGGGAGGATTTTTTGAGGCTTTTGAAAGAAGGTGGATGACAAATAGTCATGAGACATTTTAACTTATGAAGAACTGTTTAATTGGTGTTCAAATTCTACCTGTGCAACAGAAATACTCCAAGACATACTGTGGAAATAGATATGTTGAAACCCTGGCAAAACAGAACAACATGAAATGTGGCTGCTGGTTTTTGGCAGGATACACCTTCATTTTCTATTGTTTCTTTCCTGGTGGTAATAAACAAAGAAAAAAAATCCAACCTTTAAGAGTGACAAGACTGCCTAGAAATTAGATCAATATTGTCAATTTACATAATGTTTGTATTTGAAAGCAAATGGGGGCTGTGTATTCCTCTTCTAGAAGGCAGCCAAAAATAGAAGCCTTCCTGTTGTACCTATCTACATTAATTTTGTGGCTACTTTAATAAGAATTTCTTTCCCAGTATTTAATATGTCAAGGAGTATTTACACCTGAAACCCTTTGCTGTGTTGCAGTTAAGGAAAAAAAAAGCAGTATTATTTCTTACGTTTGCTTTGGGATCATTTACTGTGCAGTTCAAACCTATCTTAATTCTTTCAGTGTAGATTCTTATTGTCTAAACTTAGATGTAAAGTGAAACTTGAAGTAAAAGGACCTTTTCTGGGTTGTACTGTATTCCATGGTGATGGACATATTGCTCTGATGCTCTTCTATTTTCTTTGGATTGACTTCCACTTGGAGGAACTATTCCTTAGTCCACTGAATGAATCAGGAAAAAACCAGTATTCCAGCCCCCTTCTTTGAGCAGTTGTCTCTTACCCATTTAACCCAAAAGTTCCTCTCAGCTGGTTTCTCAAAGCTCATCCATCGACACAATGTAGAACTTCAAGGTTAAAACAAGGAGGAAGTCTTTTCGTTTAAATTTTAATATTCATCTAAGTGAGGAACTAATGGCACTGAAGACATATATAATGCAGAGAGAAATGGGAAAAGCTTCCTTTCACGTGTCCATTAATGCACTACTTTATGACTGAGGAAGAAATTCGTCACAGAAACATTGCTATTCTTGGTTCAAATCTCCTTATCTCAAAGAATGATAACCTCTGGCAATTTTTATATGGTGAATCAATGTTGAACAAATGAATAATCTTAGAATTATTCCAAATATTGCAGAATTAATATTACCTGTTTTATTATTTTTACGTGTCTACTCAGAGTTGTCCAAGGAATTTATTTGGCCGTTTTAAAAATTCATTTGTATTGGATTTATGTAGACTTCTGAATAAGTGAGGACATGAGCCAAGAATGTTTGCAGGAACAGCAATTTTAGGTAAAAAGGTGAATGGAAGTGGAATATGAATTTTAAGTTGTAGCAAGAAGAGAGGAAAATTAGATATCCTCAGCAGAAACAAGATTCTAATTGATTTAGAGACAGAAATAAAATATGAACAAATACTTTATTAAATTAGCTCACATTTATAGCTTCAGATGTGAAATAATAAAAAAGGCTCTTTAAATAACACTGGCTTAAGGACCTCAAATTTTCTGCAGAAAGAAGACAGATTAAGAGGCAATTAATTACAGAATATTGTGATCTAATCATGTGTATTCTGCAACTGTGGTGAAATTTGTCACTTAAATTTTCCTTAACACTAATGTATTTGTGCACACGAGATGACAGGAGGGAAAGTAAGGAGAAATATAAATAACCTTGTTTGCCTTCACTTAAGATATTTTTTTAATAATTCATAGTTATAAAAAAGAGCATAAGTCATGGAATGATTTATTTGATTTGGCTAAAATCAAGAACAGGAAGGTGATCTGTGTGAGGTGAGGCTATTCAACTATGCTTTCAGTTTGGACTTGAAGCCAAATTTCACAGGATTTTAGCTTGGGTGTTACCTGTCAGAACATAAAAGCAATTTGATCATGAACAGAAAAAAGAGAACATCTGACATTATCTTTACTCTGTCCTGTCAGCTCTATCATTGCCCAATCATTGAATAAAAACAGAGGGGTTTTTAAGAATTTTTGAATAAGTATTTTATTTAGCTAATCTCAATAAAAATATCTCCACAATAGCTACCTTATTATAAAGTTTGAAGCCAGCTACTAAATCCAAATGACAATCTTTTTTTTCATTTAACTCTGCTATTGATAATTATTGCAATATTAATTGTGTGTATAAAAATAAGATTAAAAGTCTTCTCCTGGTCCCAGGTGAGGCCATGTAATCAGTTTATTGCTTGTCTGTACAACTGTCAACAGTGAATTAATTAATATTCTATGAATTTTATGAAATTTGTCTAGTTTTCAGATTTGCTGCAGAATTGAACATCATCTAAATAATTTTTTAATCTGAAGGCACAGGAAGGCAATGCCTAAATTCTTGCTGTTGGTGGCAGAAGGAAAGAAGCAATTCTGTGTCTTTTGTAAGAGTATTTGTTATATTGCATTTTGTCTCACAAGTTAGAATTAAAGCATTTCTGTAACCTTACCTTTTGTATATAAAATCTATAGTTTCTAATTGTCAATAGGTATGTGTATGATTATTATTGCTTTTATATATATATAGCAGTATATAAGGTGACAGATTCCCTTGGAGTACATTAAGTTTATAACATTTCACATTGTCATTACAATTACTGTCAAAATAATAGTTTCACATTTCTGTTCTGTTCTCATTACAACCTTCAGTGAGAACTTGGAATTTTAAAACCTCATATATTCAAAGAATTTGGGGAATATACTATACATGGTGACCTTTTCAATATTCTATAAATGGATTGCTGAAAATTTACTTATCTTTCTTGTTTACTGCTCTTCTCTTTCCCTTGTTAATTTTGTGGGAAGGGTTGAAGTACATGACCTTTCCAGTGTTTTGTATTTCCATTGGCCAAGAGATATATCAGACCTGCATAGTGCTGTGTACTCAACAACACAGTTGTGCTCTATTTTATTAAGCCAGGTAATATATAACATTTTTGAAGTTACATGAAACTGAAGGGCATGAACAAAATGGCATTTTGTTTCAAAAATGTTCCCAGCTGATGTTAAAAAGAAGAATATCTGTGATACCCAACTTTCAGAAAGTTCAGATTCCTGAATCATAGGCATTTACAGACATTTCTGACACTTAAGTTGGAAGATTTTACACTCTGAACCTCTTGAATTCATGTATATATTGCTGCCTGTTAACACTTTAATTTAGTAGTACTTTTGGTAATGTCTTTCTTTTTTTCTTTTTTTTTTTTTCCTTTTTTTCTTTTGTTGTTTTTTTTTTTTTTCTTTTTTTTTCTAAACTGAAATGAGAATGGAGAACCATCTTCAATACCTGACACTTATTCAGCAAGGCAGTACTGGGAGTAGAAGGGTGATATTTTCTGTTCCAGTAATCCTTCAGCATTAGTGACTTGGAAGAATTCTGTAAATGCTAAAGATCTGTGAACCTTAAACCTGGGAAAGAATTGCATTTAATCTGCTTGTGCACACTGACTGCTGTGGAGTGTGTGGAACCTCAGTCCACACTGGTGGGGTTTGTGTTTGTTTGTTCTTTTGCTTTAATTTTTCAGCATTAAAAGAAGGCATGGGAAGGGTGTGGATGAAGAAGATACTTTCAGAAAAGGGGTGAGGAGAGGCCTTAAAATATCTGCATAGTCTTGAAAAGGAGCTGGGAATGTTTCAGGTCTAAGTCCTCATGGGTGATGGCAAACTGACCACACTTCCCTGAACCGCCACCTTGGCAGCCTGATGTGGTGACATAGTGTGTCACAAATGTGACATAACTGGTGTAAAGAAATGATGTATTTATGATTGACTGTTGCTCTCCTGACACCCTGCCTGGAGCACTGTGCTCAGTTCTGGTGCCCCAACATGGGAAGGACATGGAACTGTTGGAGCAAGTGCAGAGGACACACCAAGGTCGATAAAGAGACTGGAGCACTTTCCCTATGGAGAAAGGAGGGGAGAGCTGGGGCTGTTCAGCCTGGAGAGGAGAAGGTTGTGTGGAGACCTCACAGCACCTTTCAGGGTCTGAAGGGGCCTGTAGGGAAGCTGGAGAGGGACTGTTCATCAGGAACTGAAGTGACACGACAAGGGGAATGGGTTCACACTGACAGAGAACACGGTTAGATGGGATATGGGGAAGAAATTGTTCCCTGTGAGGGTGGGGAGGCCCTGGCACAGGTTGCCCAGAGGAGCTGTGGCTGTCCCATCCCTGGAAGTGTCCAAAGCCAGGTTGGACGGGGCTTGGAGCAACCTGGGCTAGTGGAAGGTGTTCCTGCCCATGGCAGGGGGTGGAACGAGATGAGTTTAAAGGTCCTTTTCAACCCAAACCATCCTATTATTCTATGATATCATTATTGATATGTCTCACTATCCCCCAAGTGTCTCAATTTATTTCTAATTTGTGTCTGGCTTCTAATGCCAATATTCTGGTGCAAAAGCATGGGAGTGTCATTGAATTCAGAATCATCAGTGTCAAGTAAGTCATCAGAAGGAAGGACATTAAGAATTTGTCTTACGCTTTGGATTCTGTCTTCTTTTTTTTTTTAATTGACTTTTTTTTCTTCGAATGCCAATAAAATCATAAAATCATAGATTTGTTTGGGTTGGAAGGGACTTTAAATATCATCCAGTTCCAACTCCCTGCTCTGGGCAGGAATGTCACAAAAAATGACATGGAATTAGGAATTTTAAATTACATTATTGCATTGCTGTTATGAGAATCACAACATAATATTTGTGTGATGCATTTGATGCAGCAGCAAGAGAGATACTGATAAAAATGGTAAAGATAAGCCAGGACTGACACGGTGATGAGTTGCCTTTTTCCTAATGTCTGGGAATGTCCCAGGTTTGATGGAATGAGTGGCACACATGGCTATTGTGTTCAACCACTAGAAGTAAGGATACGGGTAAACCAGCATGCTGTGAATTCTGGCTTTTATCAAGAGTTCCTTTGTCATTGTCTTTGACAACTAAAAGTTTAGCATTATTAATGGGATTTTTAAATTGTTTCTACATGGTTCATAACAATTCAAATGAATTTTTTCTTTTTTTTTTCTTTTTTTTATGAAATGAACTCAGATAATGGAAAAAAATGTTTTCCAGCTATGGAGTATAGCAAGTAAAAATCAGAGAATTCTAGAGAACAGCTCTGCTTCTTACCATCTACACTCTTTGTCCATATTCCAAGCTGCACCTGCATCCCTTTTGTGTGTAAAGACAAAAAACCAGAGTATTTAGAATGGGCAGTAGTTGTGAGAATCCATTAAGATGAGAGATTCCTGTCCTATGACAATGGTGCAAATTTTATTTGAACTTTGGAAAGTCATTCTTAGAGCCAAATTTGAGCAGTTCCTTATGTTAGAACTTTGATACATTTATTTCCAGGCATCACCTGAGATACACCAGTGTATACTACAAAAAGTTACTCAGGCTCTGTGTTTTAATACTGATTTTAAAAGACCACAATTTCATGCATCTTCTTAGTGATTCTTTGAGGGTTTAATTACTATCTGCCAGGACCTTCCCGCAGCACGCGGGCGGGACCCCTGGCTGCTGGGACCTTCCCGCGCCGCGTGGAGCGGTTCAGCCCCTGGCGCGGTCACTGCAGGAGAAAGGAGAGAAAAGGGGAGCCTTACCGACGGGTACTGCCCCCCCATGAAAGAGGAGAGGGGAGCTTCGGAGCACAGAGAGGTTTGACGTTCCAGGTTTGGGGGGGGAGGTCTGGGGGGAGGTGGAGGGGGGAGAAGGATTGAGGAAGGGTGTCGAGCGGACTGAGGGGGTCCTCCGACTGGCAGGAGGTAGTGCGGGACAATCCTGTATGCAATGTCGCAGGTGAGCAGTGCACCTGAAAATATGTGGTAACATAATGGTGGAAGGATAAGGTTAGGGTGGATAATGGGTCCTTTCGGAATGATGGGGGTCCCGGCCAGGCTGGGGCCTTGAAAGGCACCCCCACCTTGGATGGGTACAGGGGCCAGAACGGTTGGTTTGTTTGCTTGTGTGTTTGTTTTTGGCTCACCTGTGGCTACTGCCCAGGTTTGGCATGTTCTGGATATATTTGCTTCGCTCTGTTACATCCTGTAATGGTAGACAGGACAAAGGGTTGTTCCTGGGTATCTCTTTCAGATTGTTTATAGATAGGTGATAGGAAAGTAGGAATTGAAAGACTTGCCCCAATCGTTCTAACAGGAATGTAGCCTGTGTACCCCTATGTGGTTGCGAGCTACGCTGGCGATGGTACATGCCTTCAGTAGGGTCGCCCATGCCAGACAGGTCAAAACTGTAGGACCAGATTTAATACATTCTTGGGCAGGATGAGCTTGTTATAGCGTTCTGGCAGTCATCCTAGGAGAAGGACAACTCTAATCCCAAACCCGGGCAGATGGAGCTCGCTTAGCCCTGTAAGGCCATCCATCTAAGAGGTCACTCTAATCAAACCTACGTCCTGAGGATCTCGCTGCCACCGTCCAAGCTTACTCGGCCCTGGCAGATGAACCTTATGATTAAAGGGTGGGTTCAGTTCCACGCATACTGCATCTCACCTAAAAATCCATTGCTCAGGCTTGAAGGCTTTACCTATATGCAAAAAGTCCTGTAGTGATGGGTGAGGGTCGAAACGGCAGGTGAAAGGTGCACTGGAAGCCGCAGACTCAACTCCGCATCCAGGCGGTTCAGGATATTGGTCATTTGAGACTGACCGGAGAGGACAGTCTCTTGGGGCAGCACCCTGAATGACCAAGCAACCTTTCCAAGGACAGCACTGCTTGCTCCACTCGGAGAGGGGCCTAGAAAAGGTGGTCTAAACAAAGCTCATCTCCCCCTTCACCCGGTTGGTTAACCGCAGGCCAACGGGCATCTTCTTCCAATGCGGTCGCACAAAGATCAAAAGACAAAGGCATGCACCTGCCTCCAAAGGTGTTCCTAAATTAACTCTAGCATGTTGGAACATCAGAACCACGCTCGATTCTGCGGATAGTGGACGTCCTGAGCGTCGGTCTGCCCTAATTGCCCATGAACTGTCTCGTCTCAACATCGACATTGCCGCTCTCAGTGAAGTTCGCCTTCACGAGGAAGGAAGCCTCAGAGAACATGGTGCTGGTTACACACTCTTTTGGTCAGGTAAGCCCAGAACCGAGAAACATCTCTCAGGAGTTGGCTTCATGATCAAAAACTCTATTGTTCCTAAACTTGAAAATCTGCCGACAGGTCACTCTGACCGAATTATCTCCCTATGCCTTCCACTACACAACAAACAGCACGTCGTCCTCTTTAGTATATATGCCCCAACTCTCCAAGCTGACCCAGCTGAAAAAGATAAATTCCACACTGACCTGCGCCGCCTTACCCAAAAACTGCCTGCAGATGATAAGATCCTTGGTGATTTCAACGCCAGAGTATGTAAGAATTTTGATGCCTGGAAAGGAATATTAGGCAAGCATGGTGTTGGAAACTGCAACGATAATGGTCGCCTTCTGCTAGAATTCTGTGCAGAGCAACAGCTCACCATCACTAATACTATCTTTCAGCAGAAAGATAGTCTGAAGACAACCTGGATGCACCCGAGATCTAAGCATTGGTACCTCCTCGATTATGTCTTGGTGCGACGGAGAGATGTCCGCGATGTCCACCATACCCGCGTGATGCCCAGTGCAGAATGCCAAACAGACCATCGGCTTGTGTGCTGTAAACTCACATTCAAACCTAAAAGGGGCAGTATCCCAAGGAGAAGACTCCAAGTTAACAATCTCCAATCATCCACAGTAAGAGACAGATTCCAGGCAAACCTTCAAACTAGGCTCGAAAACCATTCCACAGATTCTGCAGATTCCTCCCCTGAATCAATTTGGCACCATATTAAAAACAGCATCCTGCAATCCTCTGAAGAATCCTTAGGGTTCTCCCTCAAGAAGAACAAGGACTGGTTTGATGAAAACAATCAAGAAATCCAGGACTTGCTGAGGAAGAAAAGAACCGCCCACCAAGCACACCTTGCACTGCCATCCTGTCACCCAAGAAAAACAGCCTTTCGTCTCACATGCAGCAGGCTTCAACAGAAACTCCGTGACATCCAGAACAAGTGGTGGATTGATCTAGCTGAAAAAACTCAATTATGTGCAGATACAGGTGATCACAGAGGATTCTATGAGGCTCTGAAAACAGCATACGGACCTACATACCAGGTACAAAACCCTCTACTCAGTGCTGATGGTCAAACGCTTCTAACAGATAAAACCTCCATTCTGAATTGATGGTCTGAACACTTTCAGACTCTTTTCAGAGTGTAGTCCAAGCCTCAGCAATTCAGTCCATCACACAACATCCAGTAAAGTATGAATTGGATACTGCCCCCACTTCAGGAGAAACCTTTATGGCCATACAGCAGGTGAAAATCGGCAAGGCAGCTGGGGTTGACGGAATTCCACTTGAAGTCTGGAAACATGGGGGCCTTGCACTCCATACCAAATTTCATGAGTTTGTGGTGCGCTGTTGGGAACTCATCAGAACTTCGTGATGCAGTCATCATCACTATGTATAAGAAGAAAGGAATTAAATCAGATTGCTCAAATTACCGTGGTATTACTCTGCTCTCCATTGCTGGCAAAATCCTGGCAAGAATACTCTTCAACAGACTAATACCCACTATAGTAGAAGGAATTCTACCTGAAAGTCAGTGTGGTTTCAGAGCCAACAGAAGCACCACAGACATGGTATTTGTTCTCAGACAACTGCAAGAGAAGTGTAGGGAACAGAACAAAGGTCTCTATGTAACCTTTGTTGAGCTCACCAAGGCTTTTGATACTGTGAGCAGAAAAGGTCTATGGCAGATTTTGGAACATTTAGGTTGTCCCCCCAACTTCCTTAAAATGATCATCCCACTCCGTGAGGATCAGCACGGCCAAGTCAGATATGGCAACACACTTTCTGAGCCCTTTCTAATAACCAGTGGTGTGAAACAAGGCTGTGTTCTCATTCCTACCCTATTCACAGTCTTTTTCAGCAGGATGCTCCAAAGGGCCACGTCAGACCTTGATGATCAGGACGGTATCTACATTCGATACCATACTGATGGAAACCTTTTCAACCTAAGGCGACTGAAGACCCACACCAAGACCTTAAACCATCTTGTCCAGGAGCTGCTTTATGCTGATGACGCCGCCCTTGTTGCCCACACAGAAGCAGCTCTGCAGCGTTTAACATCCTGCTTTGCAGATGCTACTGAGCTCTTTGGGCTGGAAGTCAGTTAAAAGAAGACAGAAATTCTCCATCAACCTGCACCTCAGGAAGTCTTCCATCATCCCCACATCACCATTGGCCAATCAGGTCTCAAATCAGTCCAGCAATTTAATTACCTTGGTAGCCTCATCTCCTCGGATGGTAAGATTGACGGGGAGATAGACAACAGGTTGGCAAAGGCATAGAGTGCTTTTGGAAAGCTTCATAAAAGAGTTTGGTGAAATAAACACCTGAAGAAAAGTACAAAGATCAGTGTTTACAGAGCCATAGTGTTGTCTACTCTCTTATACGGTTCTGAATCATGGGTCATCTACCGCCACCACCTGCGACTCCTAGAATGCTTCCATCAACACTGTCTCTGCACAATCCTAAACATCCACTGGTCAGATTATGTGACCAATACATCTGTTCTTGAATAAGCAGCAGTCACAAGGCCATGTTAGTGAGAACACAACTGCGTTGGGGAGGGCACGTCTCCAGGATGAAGGACCACCACCTCCCTAAGATCTTGCTTTATGGTGAACTTGCCACCGGCTGCCGCAAGAGAGGACCCCCGAAGAAAAGATACAAGGACTCCCTGAAACAACATCTCAGCCTTGGCCATATTGATCACCATAACTGGTCTACTCTGGCCTCCAGTCAGGAGGCCTGGAGGCACATCATCTATAATGCTGCTGATGCCTTTAAGAAAGCACACAGGATCACTCTTGAGGAGAAAAGACAGCGCAGAAAGAATCTTGCCTTGCAGAATATACCATCAATGGAGTCTTTCTGCTGTGCCTTTTGCAACCGGACCTGTCTATCTCGTATTGGCCTTTTTAACCACCAATACGCTTGCAACAAACATGGGTAGAGCCCTCCCCAAATCTTCGTTCGCGAAGCCTGGCCATGAATTGCTATGTCATGGTATTGCTTATCAGAAAGCACTGAAAAGCTTTAATTACTTTGTACTTTGGTTAGTTATGAATGCATGCAAAATTTAACTATTTCCCCAGAAGCAAATAAAGTCCACGTTTATTATGTTACATAAAAGTTATGGAATGATTTAGAATAATTAAGCTAAAGACTGTCTTGCCTGGGATTTAGCTCATCTAAATGATGCATAAAATTAATCTCAGAAAAAATATTTCATATTTAACTACTACATGTGAGAGAAGCATTAGTATCTTCTGAGAACGTTTTTTATAGGAAATGCATCTTATGGCAATAAACTACAGGTGTTTTTTGTAAAGTAACAAGAGTTGTAGTAGGGTCTTAATTTCTCAAATGAAGCTAATCAAACAAAATCATTAAGGAAAAGAATGAGAAATCCAGAAATATAAAAGAAGACAGAATTTAAAAGCAGAAGAAGAGACTGTATGAAAATATGAGGCAATATTAGACATTATTTTACATGTCAAATCTATATTAGGAATTCAACAGCTTAATAGTTAAAGTCACACTCTAAACACTTTGAGAAGTTTTATAGGCATGAACATGGATACTGGTGAGTAAAGAACACAGGAAATAAATGGGATCAAAGTAGTTTCAAGATTATGTGGAATGAATGAGTGACTGGTTGGCTTAAGCACTGTAGTGTGTCAGTGATTCTGCCTACATTTCAGCTTTTTATATATTGAAACAATAATGATAGAAACACAGAATCACAGAGTGTTTTGGGTGGAAGGGATCTTAAAAGATCATCCCACTCCAACCCTTTGCCATGGGCAGGGACACCTTCCACTAGCCCAGGTTGCTCCAAGCCCCATCCAACCTGGCCTTGGACACTTCCAGGGATGGGGCAGCCACAACTTCTGTGGGCAACCTGGGCCAGAGCCTCCCCACCCTCACAGCCAAGAATTTCTTCCCCATATCCAATCTAATCCTACTCTCTGTCTGTGGGAAGCCATTCTCCGTGTCCTGTCACTCCAGGGTCTTGTCAATAGTCTCTCTCCATCTTTCTTGCAGGCTCCCTTCAGGTGCTGGAAGGATATAATATAAGGATATAATTCAAGATATCTTCCTGCAGTGGTTTTCCAGGAGTGGTCTATGAAGCTCAGGTGGCAATCACAGGTATACTGGAAATTCTCACACTTGCTAATATTTTCTAGAGCCCCAGGAGTGTGACTGTGCTGAGGAATAGATGGGATTCTTGTATGTAAGGAATAGAATTATATTCCAAGTTTTTCTAAAGAAAGGTTTAGATGTGGGATGCTGGAGAAACTTCCTATTGGAGCTGTAGTTTCAGTATAAAATCAGCTCAGGATTATAAAGTAGTTGAGGAGACTATCAAAAATCAAAGAGGAGGGAATCATGAAGAAGCAGAAGAGCTGCTTTTGTGAGGATCAGTCTCTCCGACACTTAGAGACACTGTTAGAGAACAGTTTCTAACCTAAAGTGGACACTCTTCTCTCAATTACAAGAAGGAATGAGCTTTGGAACCCATGAAACAGTTTTCTATAAGTCAGAAATGGGCAGAACTTCCATCTAGCACATTCTTTGTCATTCCAATGCCAAGGTAAGTCCGTCAAGCTGTAATGGGCTCTAACTGACTTGGCACTCCTGCAAGCTGCTTCATTCTTCCTCTGAAGCTGCAACGCAAATTCCCTTCGTGCCTTTGAAAGTTCAAAAAAGAGCATTTGCTACTAGTTCTGATAAAAGAGAGATTGTTTGATGGTGTAAAACACAGGAAACACTATATCAGAAAGTACAGGCAAATTTAAATTATTGGGGCACAGTAGGCAGGACTGACCATTGACTTGATAGCAGTGAAGCTCTATGGAGTTTCACAAAATAACAGCTGAAGTCTTGATAAACTACATAAAGCAAAAGGATTCTTAATATATGCAATTCCATGGCCACATGGCATTTGCCATCTATTCTCCTCCTTCTCTTTGATTATCTGGAGGAGTTTTATCAAAGAAGAGTTCTTGGTAAACCATGATAATCCACTGACAGTGCTAAAGCTTTAGGTTAGATAACTTTGTGCTGCACTGCTGGAAGACAGTACCCCATTGTAGCACCCCGTTAGCTCTCTAAGTTCCTTGTTGCAAAAGTGGTGTGGCACTTGAAAGGAGACAAAGTCTACCACACTCTAGAAAAGAGAAGTTTCGTCCTTTCTACATGAGGGAAAATGATACCCTGAGTCACAAAACCTACCAATGTAGGAAGTAAAAATTATTTACAGCTTTCTCTTTCCTGGAGATGTCACATCTTCCTCCCTTTTGAAATACAAACTACAGATTTTTAAGCCCAGGACCTATGAATAAATCTTACTTTGAAGAAGGGTTGGATTTTAAGAAAGTTTCTGGTTTAGAATTCTGCCTGAAATTTGAACAGTGCTTTCAGAAATGCCTCCTCATATCCTACCAGAACAGATTTAAAAGGCTTGAGAAAAATCATGCACTTTCAATTTAAAGGGCAAGTGGCCAACTCTGAAAATTTGCTCCATCATGTAGTATAAAAAGTAATTTCAGAAAGTTCAGAGAATTTTGTGGAGGAAATCTTTAGTAGCACAGTATGTGCTCTTACTTGATGTAAATGACAGTGCTGTGTGAAAAACAAGCAAATATTAGTATACTTAGGAATACTAATATTTTATCTAAACTTTATTACTATTTACAAAAAGGCAATATTAAATTATAAAATTATTTAGTTAATGAAAGCTCCACGAAGAAACTGAAATTCTCTGTCTTACCATGAGTATATTGCCACTGAGGAAACCTCTGCTTCTCAGATGGATGTTAGTAATGAATATCTTGCTGTCTGATTAGATCTTTTCTTCTCATTTGAATGTTGATTTCTGAAACAAATGTCCATGTTGCCAACATGTGCTGTTTTCCAGCAGAATACAACATCTGGCTGCTCACCAGTTAATATAATATAGGGAGAAACTCTGCTGAGTTTATCATGAACAACAGAAACTCTGTGAGATACAAGCATTAAATAGATGCTGATTTATCAATGTCTTCAAAATGCAAAGAGATCAAGGTTGCCGTCTCTGTGGATGTCAGTGGGCTTATTTAATAATTTTTTAAAAATTGTAATAATGTTAAACTTACTTTTTCTAGGAAACACTGAAGTAAAAATATCCTCATCTCAGAAATTGGGCTGTATGTACAATCAGAAGAAAATTCTTAAGAATGCACTAAAGACAATGATTTGCTGAAATATAGTTGAGTTTTTTCTTATGGGGCAGATGTAACACCAAACCATCTTCAAAAAGGTCGGAACATGTTCGAGGAAAGGGAATATGGGGTTCGTATAAGTATTGCAGTTCTTTAGAAACTTCTGAAGGTGTTTAAGTATCTCTTCTTGCACTTTGCTTCTTCCAGTCCTGAAGGCAGCTGTGTCTCAGAGGACACCTCTGTTCCTGTAGTCCTGTCTCCTTGGTCCACACAGGAGTGGAGAGATGGGCAAAGAAACACTAACTCTGTGTATATGGTAATCAGCTTTATCAACTTTTCCATCTAGTTTCTCCCCTTTTTAATTCAGCTCTCTTGAATGGAAGCAGCCTGGAAGATGACCAGCTAATCTGTGGAAGTTATCCCTAGTTGACACAAATATAGGTACAGGTGCAATTTCTGGCTCTGAAGGTTTCTACTGTTGACAGTATTGCTCATCTCAGTATTTGGGAAATGATAACAATGCTGGGCAACCTTTTTCTGTGAGCAGAAGCAAATAACAGGCCCCATAAAGTCCTGAAATCTCGTTTCACTATTGATCATTTTATGTGTTAAGATCATCTCTTACATTAGGTTCTCTCCAGTCTGAGAAGGCAGCAATGGAAACCTTCAGTTTGGCCTAAAGATGAAGGGGCTTTCTGCAAGAATCACAGAATACTTTGGCTTGGAAGGGGCCTTAAAACTCGTCTCGTTCCACCCCCTGCCATGGGCAGGGACACTTTCCACTAGCCCAGGTTACTCCAAGCCCCCTCCAACCTGGCCTTGGACATTTCCAGGGATCCAGGGGCAGCCACAGGTTCTCTGGGAAACCTGTGCCAGGGCCTCCCCACCCTCACAGGGAACAGTTTCTTCCCCATATCCCATCTGACTGTGTTCTCTGTCAGTGGGAAGCCATTCCCCCTGTCCTGTCACTCCAGCCCTTGTCAATAGTCTCTCTGAGAAAGCTTCATCTTCATGCCTGGGAACTGATCTTGGATGAAATCTGCCAGTGCTTCTGAGGATGATGTGCAGAACACAGAATGCAGTGTACTAGAAGTTATTAAAGCTGCTCTTTTTTTTTTTTTTTTTCCAGGGAAATTGCCTGATTCTCAAAATGCTGCAGTAAATATCACTTTACATAAGCACAATAATGATCAAATATTAGATTACCCTTTTGTGATATTTTCTCAGCTTTAATTTTTATTTAATTGAAACTATTAGTAGGGCTGTAACATTTAGAAGAATGGCTGCTGTAAGGTCAGGTGCTGTTTATCCAAAAGTACATATTTGTCCAGCAAGCTAATATTTTTAAGATATTGTAATATTAGCCATATAATATACATTTTCTGAGAGATTGTGCTGGGGTGGGGCTGTAAGCTTTTAAAAAAATATTGCAAAGAATTACAAATAGTTTTTTAATAATGAAATTTGCACAGCCATAATGTTCACTGATAAAATTTTGTCAGCCTTCCAGCTGGGAGACAAACCTAAAATTATATTTAATATAAAGTTAGTCTTTTTTTGGTAAATATTTTGTGCCTCAGTTTTCCTCTCTTCATCAAATGTGCAGTTACTGATTTTCTTTGCTTTATTTTCTGACTACAGACTTTTTTTTAATTCAAATAGAAAAAAATGCTGAGTTAATTTCAAAATATTTAAAACCGTACTTCTAAAACCTGTCAGTTTTTAATGATATGGAGTACAGTGCTGTTAAAGCATTTTCTTCTAAGAAGATATATATGTGAAATGCAGTTTTGAATTGTTTTCCTTGAAATTTTCTGCAGGTCCTACAGGATGACTTTTCTTCTGCCACACTGAAAACTCTGTGAACAATGTTTTTTTTAAATACATACTTTTGTACTAATATATCATAGCTGGAAAAGGATTTATTAGGTGATTTTGACTTCATCCTGACAAATGCTCTCAAATTTATCATCTAATATAGTCCATTAATCTTGTCACTGTTTTAATTTTTTTTCTTCTTTTTAATGTCAGATCTTTCAAATCCTGTTTATTTTTCTGTTGCTCATAAGCATTTCCTCAGAGGTTTATAAAGAGTAGCTCAGATGATATCAGGAGGGAAACTATTTGTTATGAATGAGTGTAGTAAGGTCCATGTAAATCTGAAAGATGCTCTCAGGATTCTTTCTATTGTTGGTAATAAGTGAACTACGATTGTGTCTTCTGTATTCCCTTTGTTCATTTTTGTGGGAATACAAAGCATCTTCTGCCCATCCAGAGATTCAGGAATTCATTGTTGATATAAGCAGCCTTTGGGATTCTTTTCTGAAGACTCAGTCTGAACTATTTTAATAAAAACAGGGGTGGTTTTTTTTCCAGCCTTCCCAGTAAAAACTATTCAACATTAAATTCACTGGCACTCCTGCAGGAAACATCTCTGGGGGTTTTCTTCCCTTTCCTAGACTTTCCCAGCCAGTGGAGCAGTGCCTGGATTACACTCTATGCTGAGTAAACAGTGTGTACATGGCACAAGAAGACCCTGAGGGGGAACTTGGAGGTTCCAACATATACCTTGTTTTTTGCATTAATGTTACAAAAGAGCATCTGATTCACCATCACTGTGTGAGGTAGCTTTCTTCCCACTTTATCATCTCCTCTGTAATCTGAGTCACTTCTCCGTTGAAGACTTCTCATGCCATTTCATTTTCCTCTTCCTTTCTGAATCAGACTTCCTTTCAAAACATAATGTCTAAATGAATATATGGACATATTTATAGTTTTACTCTCTCTAATTCCTGGCATTATAGTAGAAAAAGCCTGTTGCTTCTAAAGTAACAGACTTGGGAAACAATATAAATTCAGTTAAAATAGATAGAATTTTAAAAGTTCTTTCAAAATACTTTTTATGTCATTTTTGTGTCTTCAGTTATTCAGGAAATCTTGTAGACATGAATCTTGAAGCTCCATTAGCTGTAAATTGTCTGCTTTTGGTCCTTCATCCTTTTCCTCTGGGATTGCAGTGGAGGATCTAAGATAACTGTAGCTTTTAGGACAACTGTCTTAACGTATATTTTTCCTTAATTTAAATAATTTCTACCGTAAGAAGATGGGTCTCTTTACGAGGAAAGTCTTCATACTTCCAGCAGTAGGTATTTCTACTTCCTGCTGAAATGAGCTGTTGCGTTTGCTTTTAAGCATGTACCAATAATTTGAGAATTACCTGCTATAGGTACATACTTTACATATTGTATAATGTTTCCTCTGCCTCTCAATTCATTAATGCAAAATGAGATAGAAGATTTTTTTTTTCTTCTTTACTAGGTCTAATAGATGACTTATCCCAAGATAAATCATTAAAGTCTGGGAAAAACATGGAAATGACCATTCATTTATCTCCTTTGTAGTGCACCTCTAAAATAATTGATGTCTCTTTTTAGGTGGAGTGCTTTAAATCACAGCAGCTACTGAGATTTATGTGGACCTTTGCTATTGTAATCAAAATTCTTCTCTGAAGGATGATTTTCATGATTATAAAATTTCTGGATAGTATTTGTTCTTATAAACCCACAAAAATATTGAACTACAAGATATGCCTTTATGTTGAATTTTCCTTGTTATGTTGTAAGTACTTGTTGAAGATATGTGGTTTCATATTGTTGAAACAATAGCAAACCAGAAATATGTAGATACATGTAAGCATTTTATAGGTGATTTTTTAGGCTTCAATAAACCAATTCCATGTTTATATGTGGATTATATATTTTATATATAAATATATACTTATATATTGTCACATGTGATGCCCCAGCCCTTACACACTGGGTTGAGCCTTCTGATCTATGGGAAGTCTAAACTTCATTTTCTGTGCTCAGCAACCTCTGTAGCTCAGCCAGTGTTATGGGAGGAAGGATATGGAAGAAGAGGCAGCAAAAAAGGATTGTGATAAATGAGTTTTCAAGCACATGCATGTTTGAGAGAATATGATAGTGGTTAATATTGTCAGGAAAACTGCTTTAAATCTGCTTAATTACCTGAGGTGGCAAATGTGGCAAATGTGATGGTAATTTTTTAGAAAGTGAGATCTGAGGATCTTTGAACTTTTAAATCTGATATTTATACCAGGCAAATTAATGTCTAGTAAAGACAGAAGTGGATACATGGTTAGGTATGATATACCTTGGAAGAAACACTGTAGATCTGTAAAGAAAGTTTCTTCCATATTTTCTGGAGAGAAATGCAACCAAAGTTTTAATGCAAAGTATGTTGGTACTTGTAGCTGTTTTACCTTTACTACTTTATCTTATTCTTTTTTAAATTATTTTAATGGAACTTCATAGAACCATAAAATGGTTTGGGTTGGAAGGACCTTAAAGCTCATCCCATTCCATCCCCTACCATGGGCAGGGAAACCTTCCACCAGCCCAGGTTGCTCCAAGCCCTGTCCAACCTGGCTTTGGACACTTCCAGGGCTGGGGCAGTCACAGCCTCACTGGGCAAATTTAACATTGATAATTTCAGCCGTAGTTTCTAAAATGCTTATTTCCCAAAGTTAAAGGTTTCATCCTTGCAAATTTCTTCAGTCATTTGAGAAAGGACAATATACCTTGAGTTATAGTCCTTTTCAGATACTTGTTTTGTCATCAGCTGTTGAGAAAAATTAAGCAGCCTAGGAAGAAAATAGAGAATTAAAGTCTCAGGATTTGTTACAGGATTATAAAAACCCCAAACAAAATGGTCCTGAAAAGGTTCTTCACCTAGAGGGTGGTTGGTCTCTGCAAGAGGCTCCTGGGGGAAGTGGTCGTGGCACCAAACCTGCCAGAATTCAAGGAGCACGTGGACTGTGCTGAGTCATATGACTTAGTTTTCATTAGTCCTGTAAGGAGTAGGGATTTGGGCTTGATGATCCCTATGGGTTCATTCCCACTTGAAATATTCTTTGACTGTTAGGAAAATTAGAGCATATTTTGAGTAAATTTAGTTAGAATGCTTTTTCTTATGGGGCACTGCAGTAAAAGAAATCTTCACTTTTCAGCTTGTCTTTATGATCCAGGACAGTCCTTTTTTTGTTTCTAAAGTAGCTTTCTTCATAGTTCAGAGCTTTCTAAAAATTTATAAATACATTGCTAAGCATTTTCTGTTTTAAAAATATCAGACCAAACACAATAAAATTTAAAAATTCGGTTATATTTTTTTCCATTTAATTCTACCAAAGATTTTAATCTACTGTTTTCAGACTATTTAAAACACATAATTGAAAACACAAATTTCACTAAACATTGTCACATTTATTTGAGATACAAGAGAAAAATATCTTACAGAGAGAAAATTAGAACAAATCAGAAATTCTAAAGGACAATTTTTTTTATCTGGAAATGCAGTGGACAAAAACATGCACATTCTTTTACAAGCTGACTCATTCCTACAGGGTATTGGGCAAAATTAATGGTGAATTTATTAAC
The DNA here is from genome assembly GCF_003945725.1 of Corapipo altera. Lineage (NCBI taxonomy): Eukaryota > Metazoa > Chordata > Aves > Passeriformes > Pipridae > Corapipo > Corapipo altera. Next base: position 1,400,795 of record NW_020884971.1, on the reverse strand, counting down.
TTGAACACCCAATTTAATAAAATAAATAATAATTAAAAATTTTGTTATGTTCTCCAAGTAGTCCTACTCTGGAAAATATATTCCTTAAATTTTAATTAAGGCAAGTTCATAATAACATAATAGTAAAAGAATATGTTATGATGTTGTTATTAAAAAATTTTCATGAGTGTAGATACAATTTCATATGGACTGTGAGGAAAAAAAATGATTACCTGATTAAAAAGCCAAGAAATGTGTAAATCTCTTCCCTCCCCTTGTGAATGGGCATCTTTAATTTCCTCCTCATCCTTCTCTACCTCCCATTTTTAATAAGCATTGGTCATTGTGCCTTAGTAGGATTTAATAGTGTCTGGGTGCATGAGGCAGAAAGCTGAATGTGCTTATTGAATTTGGAATGGGAGATGGTTCCAAGGAAGTTTAAGAAATCTAAGTCAGGATTGCCATGGTCCCATGCTCTGGATGGCCTTGTCTTTCCTTTCTCTCCCTTGAACCACCCTGAAGGCCCAAACTGTCTTGCTGGTTCAAGGTATTGGCATAATCACTGCATTTGCTGAATCAGTTTTGAAAGGGATCAGCTCTGAGTCAGCTCAGGAAGAGCATTGGAGCAGGGTAGGGAGGGGATCCTGCCCCTCTGCCCAGCTCTGGGCAGGCACATCTGCAGGGCTGGGCCCAGCTCGGGCTCCTCAGCACAGCAGGGCCAGGGAGCTCCTGCAGCGGGGCCAGCGCAGGCTGCGGAGATGCCCAAGGGATGGAGCAGCTCTGGGAGCAGCAAAGGCTGAGGGAGCTGGGGCTGTTCAGCCTCCAGAGCAGAGCCTGAGAGGGGCCCTCCCCAGGGAGTGTCAGGGGCTGCAGGGAGGGGGCAGAGGATGGAGCAGGCTCTACTCGGGGGGCCCAGCAATGGCACAGCAGGAACGGGCAGCAACTGATGCCCAGGAAGTTCCCCCTGGACAGGAGGAAGAACTTCTTTGCTGGGCAGTGACCCAGCTCTGAACAGGCTGCCCAGGGAGGGGCTGGAGTCTCCTCCCTGGGGATATTCCAGACCCCTCTGGACACAATCCTGTGCCATGTGCTCTGGGATGGCCCTGCTGGAGCAGGGAGGTGGGACCAGTGACTCATTGTGGGCCCTTCCAGCCTGACCCATCCTGGGATTCTGCTTTAGGGTCTTAGTCCTTTGATAGGCCTGGGGCCAAGTTCACATATTTTAGCAAGAGATACAGAACTTCAGAAGCTACAACCAGTTTAAAGACAACTGGTTGTCAATATTTCTTTTTGCTGAATGACAGATGAACTTTAAGTTGATTAGGTTTATCTAATCAACTTTCTGGGTATGACATAGTATAAAAGCAAATTAGTGGAGAATTCTACCATAAAAATGCTGTCTGGATTTCTCAAATATTATTTGGCTTTCATGATCTGTTGTATTCTTTTTTCTCCTTGTTCCTGAAAAAATATTTTTTCTCCATCTTTATTAAAACCCAGAGTATTAAATACAGTTTAGATACATAATTATATAGCTGGAAAATTAATTTCCAGTTTTCTCCATAATGGAGAGCTAGATTTTCATTTTGCCTATCCTTTACCCAAAACATGTTAAAAAAATGCTGGTTGCTTATGCTTTTTATTTAAATTATATTTTATAAACAAATATATATATTATTTATATATACTTAAAGATATATACATAAATGTATTTATTTTTATTTATTTTCTAGAATTCTTCCAGAAAGAAAGCATTATAAACATTGGAACTATATTTATATACATGTAAAAGGTATGTGTGTATTAATTTACAAGTTTACTTTAGTCTCGTGTGTGATCAGTGATGACAGACATGGCGTGCCCCAGAGTGTTGAGATGGGGGAGTGATTCAGGAGGGGTTTTTATGGAAAGGTGACAGTGGTGTGAGGTGTCTTCTGTGTATTCACTCTCAGGTGGTGGGGTAAGAACATGCAACAGAGCCAAAGTTACGCTGTCCTCAGCAATTCCACATTTGTTCTCTCTCACAGATGAGTATTCAAATTACTTGGCTACCCCTGTACTGGTCCAATTTTGCTGCATTGTAGCTGCAAGCACTGGAGGCTGCACACTTTGTGAATTTGAACAGATTCAGTTGCCTGCCTGTGGGAGACAATACTCCCAGCAGGAGTGGTTCAATACACCCAGCTGACAGCGAGATAAAATGGACTATTTATGCCTCCTCAAAGATGGAATGCCTTGCTCTGGGCTGTCTATGCCTCAGCTCTCCTTACGTTTTATATGTGGAAATTGGAACAAATTTTATATTGAACAAATCACATCTACACTCTTCCATTTTTCTCCCCTCCTACACAGAACCTCTTGTTTTCCCAAGTTTTTTTTTTTCCTAGGTATTTTTAGTCAACATTACAGGAGAGCAATTGTTCAGTAAAAGTGTTTGTCAGTTTGTGCTGACATTCTTTTATGCACACACGCCCATAAGGATCCTTTGCTAGAATATCTCACATCTTCCAAGACGCATGGTCCAGCAAGGTTGATTGATCAAGCCTGATAAATCCATCTCAGCGAGAGGCTAAAAGTTTAATGCAATAGTTCATAATGTTCTCAGAATGTAACTAAGAAATGGAAAACAGAGCTCATGGCATAAATCTTCAGAAGGCTTTTCATCTTTTTAAACAACTTTTTCATAGTCTACTATGCATTCTGCTCAGTTTCTGAGCATTTGGACCCCTACTGAACTAAGTATTCAACCATTTTAGTGTCAAGTTCCATCAATCAAAAATGTCAATGACTGTAATGTCTGATTATTTTCTTTCTTAGCCTTAGTTCCCCATAAATCCAACTTGTGACCAATCCTTCCCTTGTCCACGAGCCCAGAGCACTGAGTGCCATGTCTAGTCCCTCCTTGGACACCTCCAGGTATGGGAACTCCACCACCTCCCTGGGCAGTTTCAATTCGCCTTTTAACATCACCTCTGTAACAACAGATATTGGTAATAATCATTAAAATTACACCTAAACTGTAAGAAATACTGCATATTGTCTTTATATACGTGGTACCCTGCCTCTGTCCGTACTCTGATGGTTATATGGTAGCTGTCATGGGCAAAACTAGGATTTGTACCTATTCTGTATTACTTTAAATTTGCTGTTTCTTTGCAGTCTTAAGGTTAAGACTTCAGCCTGCCTTCACCTTCTGGATTTTCTTAAAGTTGCTCTTGGGCTTAGATCTAGTATGTCAAGTTCCAGCCTGAAGCAAAATTTTACGTCTAAATTAAAAATACACAGATAAATCCAACTGGAGTTGTCTCAATATAATATGCAAAAAGGGAACTTTGCCATAGATAGAAAGAGTCTTCTTAAGGTGAGTTAAAGTCAGTCAGCTTTTACTTTTTATTTTTGTGCTCTACACTCTTCCCTGAAGGAGCAGGAGTTATACCTTAAAGTCAAACAGGAGCAGAACATATCTATACTCTTTTATGTTTCCATTTATCTTTCTGCTTTGAATGTTTCAGCTCTATAGGTTAGATTTTTGGGGTTTATAATGGCAGTTGTTTGCTATGTTTTTAGTTGAGGGACAGTCTTGTAGTAATTGTGATACTTATGAGGCATGTAAAGGATTCATGCTGATTGTGCATAAATATTTTCAGTCTCTGACTCACTCAGGAGGAACACTTAGTTTTTCCAGTGCGTCATCATTACCTTCAATTCATTGTGTAACCTTATGAGTACATGACAGAAGTCATGACACCATATTATTTTGAAACACTGTGGAGTGCTGTCCTTTTTTTTCACCCCTCTTTTTTAATTTGTATTTCTTTTCCCCTCCTTCCTTTAGAATTTGTAGGCAGACAGTACCACTAGTGAAATCACCAAAAGAGATATTAATGTTCTAAGCATTGTAGAAATGAGTGTCCAGCCTTCTACATTATGCTTGACATGTAATCCTGAAATGGTAATGGGACAAATAGTAAAAAGATTAAAATTCAAGATTATTTACATACAGAAATGTAAGAAATCCACAGAATTATATGAAGTTCATGTTCATAGCTCTGAGTAAGCCAGTGAGATTGTGGAAATGAGGGCTTACAGAAGAACCCTTAATTAACTATATCCAGTGTTTCTGAGCTGATAGTGCAAAGCTGTTTGTCAGCTGTTGTCCTAACAGGAGGCAGGTTGTCCTAACACTGGGGCTGCTGGGGTCAGTGCCCCAGCAAAATTTTTAATTGCTTGTAGGTTATAAGCTTTGAACACTGTATGGAGACAGTGGACATGCTACTCCGAAACCTGGCACCATCACACACCTGATGGAGAGCTAAGAACTAAAAAGTGATGCTCCCTTGGGCATTACCCTGCAGGGAAAACAGATCTGCACTTAAAGACATTGAATTTGCCACTAGTTTTAACTACTGGAGGAAGAGATTTTAGGTATCTGACCAACTTGCTCTGCCTTTCAGCAGAAGTTGTGCAATCAGACATGAAAGGATCTCAGCTATGAATCTTAGCGTCCTGAAAAGGTTTAACCTGATAGCAGATCATTTCCCATTGTGTCAAAATGGGTTGATCTGTTCATGACGTAGCAAAGTGGTCTCTGAAGAATTCTGGTGCAACTCACATTGACCTGGAGGGCAAAACTCTTATGGATTATAGAGAGAGTAGGTGCAGACCCACATGAAATGAACTTCACAGAATCATGGAGTGGTTGGGTTGGGAGGAACCTTTAAGATCATCCAGTTCCAGCCCCTGCCATGGGCAGGAACACCTTCCACTAGCCCAGGTTGCTCCAAGACCCATCTGACTGGACCTTGGACACTTCCGGGGATCCAGGGGCAGCCACAGCTTCTGTGGGCAACCTGTGCCAGGGCTTCTCCACCCTCACAGCCAAGAATTTCTTCCTAATATCTGATCTGAACCTACTGTCTGCCAGTTTGATGTTGGCCTTGGAGAACTATGATCAAACTGATTTCTGTGGCTTCAAAATACCTACAGAACTGATTGCAGAAAATAATGTTTCTAATGAATTCATTTTGTGCAGGACTTCTAATTGAAGTCCATTATCTGATCAAAACCCATGTAGTTTTGGGGTCAGAGAATTCTAATTAGCCCATGCAAAGTGAAACTGGGGGAATAATGTGTTTTCATAACTCTGTACTGCACTTGCTAATTCTAAAATGCCAGAGGACTTGATGGCTCATGTGATTGTCAAAGGAAAAATAAAAAAAAAAGACTCTTTTTTTCTGACAGTGTTTGAGATGTGGCTCTAAATAACCTTTTTGCTGGTCCAGAAGCTCTTGCTGGTCTGACCGTGGTTGATGGATTATCAGCACAGTAAGGCAATGCTCTCACTTCTATTTTTTCTAAGTCAGCATTTATACCACAAAATGTGTGGCTGGAGGCACATGGAATTATTTCTGTTTGTTTATTTAGGAAGAGGGGGAACTGCTCTGGCAAACGAGTGCTGATGAGCTCCAACTCCTCCCTCCTAGTGTGGAGGTTTGGGCACATTTGACAAACCTGGCACTGCTCTCTCTCACATTAGAGAGTTCTGCGCATTAAAATTGCACAGAATTCTGCACACTGTTCTGTAGCTCTCTCCATCTAATGAATTCAAGAAACTTTGGAGACATGAACAAACTGTGCCTTGAAGTCTGCCTCGGAGGAAGAATGGATGGTGTTTTTCTCCAATTCAAAAGATAAGGGAAAAGCAGCACAGTAGTTCAGATTCTCCAAACTGCTGAGTGCCTGACTTTCATTTAGTTAATTAAAGTTTGGCAGCTGAATATCACTGGCTTGATTATTGCAAAGAAAAAGTTCCAAGGAGCTTAGTGAGGTTTTCTTAGGCTTTCTTTATGTGAATCCCTTCCATATTAGCTCAAAACCCATGAAGCTATTTGTAAAAAATAGGAATAGTGTAAACTAGCTTTGAACGTAGAAAAAATATTTCAAAGATTTCAGTTCAGAAATAGTGGAAATGGAGAAAGTAAGTAAAAAGTATAATTCAGAGATAAGAATGCTGCCTTCAAATCAGTGCAAGTTTGCAATTAATAAGCCAAGATGTTATTCCAAGATGTTGGAGTATGTCATATTTTTATGAACAGTATCTGGCATATTGCATTGCAAAGAAATTACTGTATAAAAATAATTAGGAAAACACAAAGAGTTTGTCCATTGCTATCAAATCATACTTTGATAGAATGTAATACCTGTTGTTACTTGCACAAACGTACCATAAAAGCCCATGCTTGCATTGAGACTTAGTTTCTTGGAGTATTATTTTTTGATAATTAATTAAAAATCAAAGTTCCAAAAGATGTTGGCCAAGTTGTTCAGTGTATATTTTCCGAAGGTCAATTGGCATCCAGGACACAATACACCTTTAGTATCTGTAGGTCTGAGCCCACTCACTAAGTGTGAGTTCACCTTAAACATTTACTTGTCAGGGTATGAGAGCTACTTTTTTTGTGTTGCTCTGCTTCACCAGATTGATATGTGCTCCAGACACCATATACAGCTCTGTAGAGTAAAAAGGTGAGTGATAATACTGATGTTTTGTCATCTTGTCTTTAAAATATTGGGGAAATTCTTTTCTTCACCATCTCTCCTGCACCTTGATGAAGGAAAAAGTGTCTTCTGTCCTTGAAGGTGCTTTTAGAAAGGAGCTTTATGCTTATGCTTAGGACTTTTATTTAATTAATTATTTTACATGTTGTGCTCCTTCCCATAAGCTGCTTCATTATAAAAAGCCTTACGTTTTTTGCCATACATTTTTATGAACTCTCCCTTTTGCCAAATACTCTGATGTTGATTAACGGACTGAACTTCATCCACTGATGTAAAAATGTACTGGAAACAGAAGGTGAAAAAGGCAGTTTTACACAAATTAATCCCAGAATGATTATTGATTATGAATGTTCTTCACTATTTGCTTTATTGTTTTATATGCATAAGAAGTTGGTTATTCTTTCAGTTGCTCAAGAATAAATATTCATCTTCACAGTTTTACTAAGTGTAACATAGCTTTTAACTGCCCTAAGACAATGTTTTCACAGTCATTTCATTAGCTATGCAAATCTTTCATATTTAAAACTAATAATACTTATTTACATTACAAATGAGTCACTAATTTGATAATGCTTGATAACAAAAGTTACACTGTATGATAATCATGTTTATCTTATGTTAGCAAATATAGAATGCCATTAGGAAAATCCAGATGCCTATTAATATTCTTTCTTGTGTTTCCTTTACTGACTAGGAGTTACTTCACTAAAAAAGGATCTTTGTGTCATTATAGTAATGTTATGGAATTTTTCCTCTTGGTGCCTTTGATTTTAATTTTTTCAAGCAGCTTTCTGATATCTTAGAGCTGGAATATTCCTGCTCATGATACATAAATTCTCTCCCTGACTGGTCCATCGATTCTGCTGCCTTTCTTGGAGTGAAAGGCAATAAAAACTCATAGTCACTGAGATATTTGGATTTGATTTTTAAGGCTCTCAGAGAGCAGTTTTATTTAAAATAAATATTTAAAATGAATAAATATGTCACTTTTAACATAGTCACTATTCAGAGGATGTGGTAAGTTACAGCCTCAGCAATGGCTTTCCGTGAGGTGATCTCAAAAATCAGTCTAGTAAGAAAAATGAGACAGTGATTTTAGAACAGTTGACAAATCCAGAAACCACACTGTTTTATAAACCCTCTTATTGGTATAAATATGAGGTAACACAGTAAAAATATACTATATTTAATCCAAAATTTATACTTTAAAATAAAAAGTTGTAGAGCTTGAAATGTCTCTGTAGTATTCCCAGATACACTTTTCTTCCCACCCATCTTCTTGTCTTCTTAGGAGAAGATCCAGCAACTGAGCTGGGGCAAACTGGGCATTTTCAGCTCTGCTGATCTCAGTTGATGGTTCCTTGACCCTGACTGTGCCTAACGGGCTTGTGGCGTGTCCCAGAGCACATCTGGACCCCAGGTAATGGACTGTCTTGTTGTTCCTTGAAACTTCCGATGATTTCCATTTCATTCTATGTTACATTAGGGTAAAATTTGTTTTGCATTATTCTGTGTTTCTAAGTAAGAGAAAGCTTCAGGTTAAATCTGTGCCTGATTCAGCTCAGCATAATTTAGAAATAAGTGTCCAACCCTCCAGTACCAGAGACCTTATTGACTCATTCCTCTTTTCCTTCCTTATTGCACCATAATTAATCAAATCTTCTCAAGTTTCTGAAGTCTTTTTCTAAAAACAAGTTTTATTGTCTCCTTTTTCTTTTTTCTTTTTCTTTTTTTTTTCCCCAAAACAATAGGAAAGTCTTTCAAATGGAATCAAAAGAAAGACTAAATGAATATTTGACAGGTGTTCTGGGACTTTTTAAAGAAGTTGCACGTATCCAATCTGTTAATGTTCTGACGTGTGCTCCTATTGTCCACATATATTTTTAATGACAAGTTGTGTCAAGATGCATCTGCTTTAATCTCATGTATTTTGGCAGTTCCTTAACTGGAAGACTCTTACTACACGAGGTTGCCACAAAAGCATTTCTTTTCATTTTCTTCCTCAACTGACAAAAACAGAAGGTCTTTAAATTTTTTATGACAAACAGGGTTTTTGTACTCAGAAAAAAAAAGGGAAAAACCCACCTTTTTGAAATTGAGAAAAATGAGGCTGCAATACACATTTGTACACCTGTCAGAACTAAAGAAAAAAATTGTACAGTCAAGACATCACTGTAGCCCCTCAAAGGTTTGCTACCTATCACAGGGGTTTGCAAACCTTGTCACAACAAACTTGCATGTACTTGACATTAATGGTTGATCCTCCATGAGAGAAATATCCTTTTACATGAAAGGGATTATTCCAAAGAGCAAATGAAAAATATATGCCCTGAAAAAGATGTGAGGCTCAGCTATGAACCTGCTTTGCTTGTTGTCTCCTGCCAAGGGAGTGAACACTGGCTACAACACATCTGGATTATTAACAAAAAAATTGTTCAAAGTGTACAAAAGGAAGGCTGGAAAAGGTCTTAAACCTAGAAAACATTGTTTTCAATGGTTCTTTCTAACTACAGCTCCTGTGCTTCCCTATGTTAATAAGGAAACACAAATTTAGGCCTGTGGTTGTTAAAGATATTTCAAGTTTACTTTCTATTTGCAAAACATAACAGCTTGCATGGAAAATAATTCGAAGATGAATTATAGCTGTGAACACAAACTATTTAATTTAATTTAACATTTATTAAGTCAGAATGCAATGTAAAATGCTTTGTGAATTAATGAAAACTATTTTATACTCTGGAAATAATGTATTGCAATGACAGATTTTTCATTCTTTTCCCTTGGAAAAATCCTTTGCTATGTATTTATTTTTTAGTAAACAAGTAATTTTGAATTTTGATTTGCAGAATGATTCAAGGAACTTCACCTATGAATTTCTTTAACATTTTTTAATGAAACCGAGAGAAAACAAGCTAAATCATTTTACTCGTTCAACCCTCCCACCATGTGTCTACTCTGCTAAGTATTTACTAGCAAGATCTCTCACTCTCCTTTCCAAAACATTTTTGGCATTTGGAAAAAACCCTACAACGTAGAATACAATCATGTATGTGACAGTCATAATGTCCAGTCATGCAGATGAACAGGTAGGTTTATCCCAAAATCATTTCTATGGATGCGGTGACGAGAAGTTCTATTTCTGCAGCAAGTTCCTTTCCTCACAGCGAAGCCATGCCTGACCTCGAACCTGGAGTCAGATTGAACACACCAAGGATGAGTGGTTTTTGAACCTGCTCCAATCCCTGCTGACTTTCACAAGAATCTCTCCCAGCTGTGCACCCAATAATGACTTTTTTGTTAATTAGTCCCATATCATAGAAGATACATCTTATCACATTCTACCTTTGCAGATGCTACCCAGGGTTTTTCTGGGGCCATTTTAATTTCTGGTTATATCTCTGGGAAAAATGCTGTTGCTGCTTCCACAGCTGTCTGGAGGCCTGATAAAACAAACGTAGAACAAGGAAGTGATTCTGCCCCTCTACCCCTCAGGTGAGCCCCCACTACAGAGCTGCTCCAGCCCTGGGGAACAGCACAGCAAGGACATGGAGCTGCTGCAGAGAGTCCAGAGGAGGCACCAAGATGAGCAGAGGGATGGAGCAGCTCTGCTGGGAGGAAAGGCTGGGAGAGTTGGGATTGTTCAGCCTGGAGAAGAGAAGCTTTGAGGTGACCTGATTGTGGCCTTGCAGGGCCTGAAAGGGCCTGAAAGAAAGATGGAGAGAGACTATTGACAAGGGCTGGAGTGACAGGATAGGAGGAATGGCTTCCCACAGACAGAGGGCAGAGTTAGATTGGATATGGGGAAGGAATTCCTCCCTGTGAGGGTGTTGAGGCCCTGGCCCAGGTTTCCCAGAGAAGCTGTGGCTGCCCCTGGATCCGTGGAAGTGTCCAAGGCCAGTTTGGAGGGGCCTTGGAGCAACCTGGGCTAGTGGAAGATGTCCCTGCCCATGGCAGGGGGTGGAACTGGATGATCTTAAAGGTCCCTTCCAACCCAATCTGTTCTGTGATTCTATAATTTGAGATTTTAGATGTTTTCAATCTGGAACATCAGCAGTTACATAACAATTATTGCTACTGCCATAAGAATCAGGTAGATGCTGGATCAATTAATTGACAGTCTCCCAGCTGTGGTTCAGAGTGACACCATTTTCACAGCATGTAGAGACATACTTTCTTGTCTCCCAGTAAACTCAGAAGATGTTGGATCCAAAAATCTCATTTTATTGGAATACAGATATTGTTCAGGTGCACATTTCTTGGCTGTCACAGAGTGCAAAAATATACTTTCTGTACCTGACAGGCTTTCTGGGCCAGTTCAGGATCTTTACCTACTTCCTCGTGTATCTCAAGGGTAATTCACTTCTTCCCCAGAGAAAAATGTAATATTGTGTCCTTGCACCCAAGGTCCAGTCGTTAACACTTGCTTTTTGCTCCTGGAAACTGGGTACAAATCAAGGTTACAGATTCCAGCTTTTCTCAGGGGAGGCCAGGGTGCATCTGAATGCCTGTAGCTGGTGGTCCTGTTTTGCTGGAACTTGGTTTATTTTTGTCATCCACCCTCCTATCTTCACACCACCATCAGATTTCTTTCCTGTGCCTGCAGACTTGACTTTCTGATCCTGTCATGTGGCCTCCTCTACTCACCCCCACTTGTCACTCACTAACCAAAATAGGAGCAGATCGCACATTGATCACAGAATCCCAGACTAGTTCAGCCTGGAAGGGACCACAGTGAGTCACTGGTCCCACCTCCCTGCTCCAGCAGGGCCATCCCAGAGCACATGGCACAGGATAGTGTCCAGAGGGGTCTGGAATATCCCCAGGGAGGAGACTCCAGCCCCTCCCTGGGCAGCCTGTTCAGAGCTGGGTCACTGCCCAGCAAAGAAGTTCTTCCTCCTGTCCAGGGGGACCTTCCTGGGCATCAGTTGCTGCCCGTTCCTCCTGTGCCATTGCTGGGCCCCCCGAGCAGAGCCTGCTCCATCCTCTGCCCCCTCCCTGCAGCCCCTGACACACCCTGGGGAGGGCCCCTCTCAGCTATCCCTGCTCGAGGCACAACAGGCCTGACTTGAAGCCTCTGATTGCCTTTTGTTTATATTCAAGAAATATTGTATTGAAGAGGTCCAATCATATTTTATCATATTATTTTGAAATCAAAGACTAAGATACAAAAGAAGCAAAGGTATTATTTTCAAACTAATTAGAGAGCTACTTGCATTGCTATAACCAACATGAGGTCATAGACCAAACGAGTGGGTCTGTTCCCTTCAGTTTTAAACAGAGCTTTCAGCTCCTGGAGCTCTTCTTATTCACTTTTTCCCTGGTGTCCTTATCTGAATATACCTCTGCATGTACTATAAACGTACTTTGTCTTGACTTTCCTCTTGCTCTTGGTGTTCCTTGTCAGTTCTGATAACCCACATCAATGTGCCTTGACATCTAACTGTAGCAGTGTATTGGGACGAAGTTGGGATGTAATTTTTTGTCTGTGTTTGGCCCTAGCCACCTGCAGAAGTTTATAGTTTTTCCTGCTAAGTCCTCTGATAAAGCAGTGAACTTGGCCTTGGAGGGAGAGCTTCTGTGTAAACTGTTTTAATTGGTCTACTGTGATTGGTCAATGGCTCGTCAAGGGCATTTGGAGGATAAAGTGAAGACTATGTGATGAAGGCTCTCCCCCAGCCTCAATTGGGAAAGACCCCCTTCAACTGCCTGCGCCTGCGTGAGGGGATTTCCAAGGTGCTCACGCATGCGCAGGAGGGGTGCACTTACATAACCAAGGGGGTGGGATTGAGAACCCCTGACGGGGCGGTACTGGCCACACCTCCCCGGGGAGGTGCTCTCAATGAACTTTATAAAGACAGACACGTTTTTCTTTGGGGTGCTGGCTCTTCACAATGGACCAAGTTGCTTTTAGCGGGGACGCCTGCTTGAAGGGGGAGCCTGCCACCCCTCCGGAACACGCAGCTGCCACAGAGAGACTTCATTACTGGTTAGGATGGGTAAGATTATCTTATAGGTGACACCTGGGTGAGTATGGGGTGTCGAGCCTTCTTTCTAGGGTCTTTTTGTGCACTTTTTCCTCTGCCCTAATCCTTTTCCCTCAGGCGCCTGTTTTTTCCCCTTTTCCCTGTTTGCCACCTTTCATAATAAATAACTATTTTGCCAACTAGCAACAGTGTTTTGGTTTTTCATGTTCCAGAATCCCTTGAACCTGTTTTTTCCTTGATATAGTAACTTCCTCCCCGTTACAAGCAGTCAACCCCATTTGCCAGCTGCCCATGTGGGAGTGTCCATGGCAGCTCATGGCTCATTTCATTGTTTCAACTTATGTCAATCTCAGCTTCACTTCTGTGTCACTTTTCTCTGCACAGTGACAATATTCCTTGCTTCCATTAAATTAGTTTCTCATCCAAATGCTGAATTGTTTTGTAAATAGCTGAAAATAAATCAGTTTATTTTTTTGGATCTTCTGAAAACTTAGCACAAGGATAACCTTGTAGTTAAGCAAACTAAAAAGACTGCAAAGAGGACAACTGTAGATGGGCCATAATATATGAAAATCTATCCTGTAGTTCTTATCCTTTAGCTAGAGAGGGAACTACAGTCAAAAGTATTACAAGGTAACATTCATTGCATCAGAATATCATTACTGGTTTTACCATGATACAGGTCAATGTAGCTACCAAAATGTCTGTTTCTTTAGCATTGAAATCTATTTTAACTTATTTCTTAAGAAATTAATTGTACAGGAAACTGCATATATACTAGAACACAAGGCAGCAGCCTTGTACATAGGTACATTAGCTCATGCCCAGCTTTAATCAGATGTAGTCATGCACATCTACGCTTTTAAAATGTCCTGACAGGTTGTTGAGATCTGACTCTGATCATGACAACAGGCCATTTCCCAAGAAGCTCTTAGATTCAGGTTTTAGCAGAGACACTGTCAAATCAGTGTGTTAGTTACATATATAAAAATCAATACTTTAGACAAGTTATATATTTTTTTTCCCTTCAAAGACTAGGGCTGAAAAAAATATTGTGGGGGCTTTTTTCCCTTCCATTCCTTTTGGGGAAAAAAAGAAAAAGAGATGTTTAAATTATCTAGCTGATGCTTTATACTGTGATATTTTATGTTAGGTTGCCTCAGCCATGTCCAATGATAAAAAGTTAGATGATGTAATTACGTGACTTGCATTGAGTTATCTCAATATGACATACCAGGCAGGATGTCATATTAAAAGACACACTTTCCTGGAAACTGCAGATAAATTTTCTGCGAATGGGAAGCAGTTAGTAGTGCCTGCCCCAGGTAGCAACATCAGGCCTGACATTCTGCAGTATATTTATTATTGATTTGGTGGATGGGTTGGTGAATGTTGCTGATAACAGAAAGTTCCTTAGACTAAAGAAACCCTCACAGAATAGCAAGATTTCCCAAAGGATCAAGTCAAACTGGGTGACTGAATAATATGGTGATAACATAGTGCTGATGATATGTTGATAAAATGAAATGTAAAACCTTAATACATTAATGTAGAAGGTAAATAATCTCTTCCAACATGGCTTACCTTTTTAATACATCATTGGGTTCAGAATCAATACTGCTGAGGTCTTACTGAAGGTGGATCTAAATTTCCCTATGGATCATGATTCTGTTTCCACTGAAATTGATGCAACATCAATGAATGCTCAAAATTAACAAAAAGTGGAAATACTATAAATCAAAATTTTTAGGACATTTCGAGCATCCTCTAGGAAGCTTCTTTTTTTTTCCTTAGCTCTGATTTTGCTGTGCCTTTCCATGTTGCTTGTTTCCATGTCATCAGTATTATTATCAGAAAGGCTTTAAACATTTACAGAGGCTTTACATATAATCACTATTCCAGAAAAAAAAAGTAATAAACTCAGATAAGAGGAACACTAGCAAAAATGAATAAATGATTTCTTCCTTGAGAAATGTTTCCTCCAATATATTCTTCTAGATCTTCTACATCTTCCTGATGAAAAAATTATGTTCTCCTCATTTTGTTTGTTTGATGTGTCCAGTCTGGATAGGGTGGTTTGTTTTGTCATCAAGTGCTGCCCACAAGATGTTTTTTTCTGTTTGCTCTCAGTAGGAGAAGAGAGCAGACAAATAAGTGACATGTTGTGACACAGCTGCAATACTTTCCTTAAAAAATCCTGAACACGAGCAAATGTTTGCACCCTGTTTTACACGAGATCCTTTCATAGTTCATTTTCAGTCTTCTTGCTGGCCTGAGTTTGCTGTTGAACATCTATTTCAGCTGATTGCTTCTTTTGTTTAATTCTTGTTTCAGTTAGCTGCACTCACTCAACTTCAGCTGCTGCAGTTTGCCTCTTAAGTTTCCAAGAGTCAGTGGAGAAAGGTTTTGCTCTCAGACCATGCCATTGTACTATGGTTCTCAACCTGTTTCATGACACCAATGTGGGAGGAGAGGCTGATCCCCCAAGGGCTGGGCAGCCCTTCAGAAGGGCCCTGAAGGTGGGAGAGAAGGGCAGAGAAGAACTGTTGGAAGTTCAACAAAGGCAAATGCAGGTCCTGCACCTTTAGAGGAACAACCCCAGGCACCAGCCCAGGCTGGGGGGGACCTACTGGGAGAGCAGCTCTGGGGGAAGGCCCTGGGGGTCCTGGTGGACAACGAGCTGTCCCTGACCAGCATTGTGTCCTGGGGACAAGGAGGGCAGTGGTGCCCTGGGGGCATCAGGAAGAGCATTGGAGCAGGGCAGGGAGGGGATCCTGCCCCTCTGCCCAGCTCTGGGCAGGCACATCTGCAGGGCTGGGCCCAGCTCGGGCTCCTCAGCACAGCAGGGCCAGGGAGCTCCTGCAGCGGGGCCAGCGCAGGCTGCGGAGATGCCCAAGGGATGGAGCAGCTCTGGGAGCAGCAAAGGCTGAGGGAGCTGGGGCTGTTCAGCCTCCAGAGCAGAGCCTGAGAGGGGCCCTCCCCAGGGGGTGTCAGGGGCTGCAGGGAGGGGGCAGAGGATGGAGCAGGCTCTGCTCGGGGGGCCCAGCAATGGCACAGGAGGAACGGGCAGCAACTGATGCCCAGGAAGGTCCCCCTGGACAGGAGGAAGAACTTCTTTGCTGGGCAGTGACCCAGCTCTGAACAGGCTGCCCAGGGAGGGGGTGGAGTCTCTTCCCTGGGGATATTCCAGACCCCTCTGGTTATAATCCTGTGCCATGTGCTCTGGGATGGCCCTGCTGGAGCAGGGAGGTGGGACCAGATGACCCACTGTGGTCCCTTCCAGCCTAATCCATCTGGGATTGAAGGAGGAAGCTTAGGCCCTCTGCCTCCTGCCCTGTCTCCCAAACAACCAGTACAACAAGAGTAGCAGAAGAAATATAGTCATGATGTAGATTAGATACTATTTTTGTGAAACATGAAAGGAATTTTTTCCTATGTATGTTGTATTTATGGAGACAAGGTTTTCAACACAGACAGCAAATCACCTCAGAAGTTAAAGTAGGATATCTCTGGGCTGTTAAACCACAACTTTTAAATATCTTTTCCCTGTGGTTGTTAAGTGGTTAATCCAGAGGGCTTTAAAAAGAAAGAGACTTCAAACTAGTCTTCCAACAATCTTGTACAAACTTCTAGAAATTTTTGTTCAAAATTGTCTTCCAGTGTTTGTATTTAGTCATTTATCTACCTGTTAGTGACTGTCAGGGCTGTGCAAATCACACATGTAAATATGGCTTATTCTGTCTGTAATTCTATCAACATTTTTGTGTAGAGCATCAATACAAGTAATTTGCTGCACAAGAACAAGCATTTGTTGTACTTTATTTTCTCTTCAATTTAGAAATAAATCAATCAGAAATGCTGCTATCCATATACTGTTAAAAAGGAGAATAAAGTTCAAAATTTTAATTACCATAATCATATTAAGTTTGCATTTGGACTCAAAGGAGACAGAAGAAAAGGATGATGGAATTTCATCTGATCTTCTTTTAGGACCAGGTGAGAAAAATCAGTTTAAGGAAGACATAGGGAGGAAATGGAAAGTGTTGAAAAATAAATGAAGGCATCTTGTCTGGTGGTGAATATACTACGACCAAAGAAAATGATCCAATGGAGATGAAAAATATGACATTGGAAAGAGAGGTCTATATGTGTAAAATATCTCGACCAAAGTTGAAGTAGAAATATTAAGGAGTAAAGTCAGCTAGGTGTAAAAACACCTGATAAAAAATATAAAGGTGGACAATAAAAAGAACAGTGCTGGAGGTTAAGATAAATAAAATATGTTGAAGTGTCAAAAAGGAGAAGGTGATGTTGAAGAAGACTGTAAGACACTTTAAAAATAGTTCGGAAGCACCTTTCATATGAAATATGTACAGTAAAAATAATACATCAAACCTATATATACAGCTTAAAACTCAAGCCTGAGCTTGAAACTGAACATGTGCAAATATGAGAATTGCTAGTTCGCTTTACAAGTGCCTGAGTTCTCCTGGCTGCCAAGGGAGCTGGTGTGGGACCTTTTCAAATAAACTTTTACAGTTGTTTATTCCACCCATTCAGCAGGATGACACTCCCAAGAAGAACTGAAATGCAGCAGGAATGAAGGAGGTGATGCCCTTGGGAAGTCATTTGTTTGCCTCATCATTTGCAGTGAGTGATTAAATCAGGTGTAAGACGATGTAACTGTTGAGTCAATTAAGATTTAATCAGGTCCTTTTTTGTGGAACAGTTTGTAGTGGTTTATGGGGGGTTCCACCTTTTAATGTTCAACTTTACGTGAAAAACTTCAGTTTTGCTCTGAAATGTATTAGAGTTGCTTGTACGTGCAACCACTGTGTGGAAACCAATGCAGTAGACATAATTGAGATACAAAATACACGAGGATAGATAAATAGATAGATTGAAATTAGGATAGCCACAAAGAGGTCAGCTTCATACAGAAAGTATTCCCTTTTTTTCTCACCATTTTGAAAATTCCATCATTTTAGAAACATGTTGAAAAGTATATTGAAATTAGTCATAAAAGTGTAATTGCTTACCTTTCTTTTTTATTGGTTTCAATAATACAGGGCAAAATATAGTAACAAATCAATGTTATAAATAGCCATAGGAATAGGAATTTTTTTTCCCAAAGGGAGATGGTTATATCCCAAAGGTACAATGCACTCAATAAGACTGATGGTGATAAAAGAGAGAGTAATAAAAGAGAGAACAGAAATTTCAGTGGAATATTTGTATGGAGGTAGAGAGAGATATATAATAGTTTATATCATACAGTATCATTTATGCTCCATTTTTGTTTAAATGCATCATTTACTGCTTTTATTTGCCACAAAACATTGATGTAATCCAGATTGGCAGAATTTTTCCACCTTTTTTTCCAGTTTTCAGTTTGAATTGTTTAGAATAAAAGAGAAGAAAAGCTATGTGGGAGGATAATAATTGATAATATTTTGCAGTAATGAGATAAAACATTTGTTTTTTTTCCAGGCTGCACAGAAAGCATGTCAAAAATACCATTCCTGGGGAAAAAAAAGTTATTGCAAAAAAAAAAAGGCACTTTTTGTTAATTAAAATTTTGCATAACTTTAAGTGTTAAATAATTTTTAATGGCTTAAATAGAATAGTACCAGGAAGAGTTGGTAAATTGCAAAGATTCCCCATTTATGACTGTGAATAAAAATATTGCATTAATATTTTTTTTAAGTTAGGTAGGGAGGGGTTGTTTGTTTATTTTAAACAAAGCAGTTGGCATCAGATTTATCACTGTAAGATGCATGACCTTAAAAGTAAATTAAAGGTAGCTTCCATTTTAACGTAGAGATTTAAGGAAGGTTTTGAATGTCCTCGGTTCTAATTGCTCCAGTTATTTTTTATTAATGACATTTCACTAGCTGGCACTGAATACAGCTTTTCCTTAGATCCAGCAGTTTCATCCTAATTCATTTCCTGCCTCTGAAACATTTCAGGATACTACTCTGTTTAGATTCCCCTAAAACTTATAGCTCAGAATAACAACAGCATTCTATTGGGAGAAATTGGTTTATGTCTTTAAGGGAGACAGAAGAATGTCTTCCCAGACACCTATCCCAAACTCCTCTCACCTATTCTCTCCATGAACACAAATTTTAAATTCCACTAGCTATCCAAGCAGGATGCCTGGGAGATCTATGTACAACACCCACTCGCTTTGGTGGTTTTCTTTTCACCTTGCCTTTCTTATTTTCTGCTTCTAAAATCTCACTATCACAGACCAATCCTCTGGCTTCTCCTCTGAGCTTTCCATTACATTTTAGGAGCCAAATTAGTTGGTATAAATTGTGGGTGAAAGTGTGAGAAGATTGGATACAGTTCTCCGTTACTCTGCATGGGATTTGCTGTGTCACTCAGCAGAGTCTACATATGGTATATTTTATATATATACACTATATAAAATATAAATATGCATTATAATATATAATATATTTATTTATATATTTTATTTACTATTCAAACTTCAGTAAATTTACAGCTGGTGGGAAAGGTCTTTACCCAGAGCTTGGCTCACTCTTGTACAGTAATATGGACTGGATATGAAATTTGTCTCTGGAGGTGTCCAAGGAAGGACTGGACGTGGCTCTCAGTGCTCTGGGCTGTGGGACAAGGTGGGGATCAGGTACAGGTTGGACTCGATGGGCTAGGAGGTCTTTTCCAACCTTAATGATTCTGTGATTCAGCAGATCCAGGGATTTGGTTTGTGCCCATGTTACTGTCTCTTCTTTTGCTCTACAATACCAAATATAAGACATAGAATCTTAGTGAGCTAAATCAATGAAAGCATATTTAAGAGTAAGATCTCTTGAGTTAAAAATATTTATTAATACTCAACAAAAGTATAATACTCATAATCTGCAAAGCAGTGTAAAGTAGTTAATTTATTTAATTCTCTCTGCTTCTCCCTGATGATAAGGGACTTCTGATGTAGGTAGGTGCTTGAAATTTAGAGTAGCAGCTATATCAACAGCTGTGAACTTCACTGCTGTCACTATAAACAAAGGAACTTGTCCCATTCTTCCCCAAAATACAGCTGCTGCAATCAGGAAGAAATATCTGGAAATCTTTTCAAACATTGAGGACAGACATTGGTTATTCATGTTTCTCAGTGCCAAATTTTTAGGTTTCTCTTCTTTAGTAAAGAAGAATTGATCTTTGGATCTGGGAGGTAAACCTTCCACAAACTCCAATTGCAAAGATCAAGGAATAAATGGAGGGAGGAAAGCACCCTCTGTTTGCTATCAGTCTGTCCTAACCAAAGCAGGCTTGTTGGCAGTTTCAGTTAAACTGCATCTGCCAGTGTCACATCTGTCCAGTGAAAGAAGGAGGAGTTCAACCATCTCACTTGGGCACGTTTCATTAGCAAAGAAGTCAAAACCTTGTTTACATAGAAATCTGTATGAATTATGACATTGGATTGAGCATAGGAATTTTTATATGTATGTGTATATACTACTGAGGGACTGAAGTGAATCTCAAATTCAAGCACAGAGGAAAAGCAAAAGTATAACTTTATGCTATAATTAAGGTCCTAATAAAAACTGGGCATATTATTCTGGTATGCACTAGTAGCCTGTTTGGCTTTGAAATCAAATTAATTGTTCTGTGCTGTCCCTGTTATTTGATCACTAGATACTTGGGTTTGTTTTGATTATCACTCTGAAGGTAATTAAAAGATAATCACCATGTCACAAACACAAGTGCCCAATCCAGCCAAGTAAGAAGGAGAGGAACATGCTGAATGACATCTTTATTCTTTTAAATTAGCACCTTCCAGAGTCCTGCTGTCACCCCAAAATATATTCTAAACTCCATAAGTTCTTTGGGCTTCTTAATGCAGTGAATGGAATTGGGTATCAGGTGTAGAAAAGCAGTAGAGTTCCAGTTCTCTGCAGCATTGAGCTGTTCTGCTCAGGTGAGACCCCCCTGCAGAGCTGCCTCCAGCCCTGGGAACAGCACAGCAAGGACATGGAGCTGCTGCAGAGAGTCCAGAGGAGGCACCAAGATGAGCAGAGGGATGGAGCAGCTCTGCTGGGAGGAAAGGCTGGGAGAGTTGGGATTGTTCAGCCTGGAGAAGAGAAGCTTTGGGGTGATCTAATTGTGGCCTTGCAGGGCCTTGCAGGGCCTGCAAGAAAGATGGAGAGAGACTATTGACAAGGGCTGGAGTGACAGGATAGGAGGAATGGCTTCCCACAGACAGAGGGCAGAGTTAGATTGGATATGGGGAAGAAATTGTTCCCTGTGAGGGTGTTGAGGCCCTGGCACAGGTTTCCCAGAGAAGCTGTGGCTGCCCCTGGATCCCTGGAAATGTCCAAGGCCAGTTTGGGGGGGGGGCTTGGAGCAACCTGGGCTAGTGGAAGGTGTCCCTGCCCATGGCAGGGGGTGGAACTGGATGATCTTAAAGGTCCCTTCCAACCCAAACCATTCTATGATTCCATTCATGTTAGGTAAGTGTCACAGTGTGGCTGTAATATTTGCAAGCTAATGAGTCAGCTGTATGTGTCCAAAAGAGCTACTCTGGAGAGTGCTAATAAGTGGAAAGGATAAAAGTGAAAAAAAAAAAGTAAACAGCTGAGTAATTCTCTGTCCTTTTTGTCTCACAGCTGGGGTGAGGTCAAGTTTTCCTTCTTAGGAAGTATTGCAGAAGAACACAGTGTACAGCAAATAAATGCATGGAACAGGCACCTGCAGCTGACAGCAGTTAAACAGCTGAAAACAGAAGCTGAAGCTCTCTGTGTATCCCTATGAGCTCATTCCCCTGCAGCGCCATTCCTCCCAAGTCCCCTGTTATGTCATTAGTTAATCCACTTGCAGTCTGTCACTGCAGCTCAGGCTATAAAACCTTTGGGGAATGGGCAGTTGTTTGACCATATGCCATCCATTGAAAGTCCTTTACAGGCAACTGAAATATAAGCACCAAGATGCCCAGATTGCTCTCATATGACAAGCTTAATTTGGTGATCTGAAGGAAACAATGGAATCACCATATAAAATACAACTACATAAATCAGTAATAAGCATATACTGTGAGGAATTATCCTAAATGGACTGAGAAGTTGTAGGTGAATATTTTTATACTGTAGGGAATTATCCTGAATGGACTGGGAAATTGTAGGTGAATGTTTTTTTCCCTTTTGTATGAAGGACATTGTCTCTGACAGAGTTAAAGAGCAAAAGATTAAATAATGATGGAGCATTAAGTAAAGAGTGAAATAGGAATGTCACCAATATTTTAAATTACAACTTCTACCTCAGACTGAAATGATTATTCACTCAACATTGTTAAACACCAAAATTATTAGGAATAAATAGTAAAACTTTCAAAAAAAGCTTTTTAAATATATCTGAAAGTTGGGAGGCAACCAGGTTTCAACCTGAGTTTCCCTGTTGAAATGAGTTTATTGAATTCATTCCTGTTGTAATATTGATAATGTTGGATCCCAGCTATCTTTGTGTGCTTGTAAATATGCAGGGGATCACAAAGCTTATTATGTTTGTTCACTTGAAAAATAGGACATGCTTTAACTTAACTCTCAATAGATAAGATTTTATGAAGGGATTACATTCCTTTTTTCCTCCTGGACCACTGTTTGTGCTACTGATGTCCCCTGCTATGTGTATTCTTTCTGTTCTTGTACCTCATTAAACAGATAGAGAAAATCCCATGGGATTTTAATACGTATTTAAAGTACTTTAAAAAACTCGTGTGTTAGCATGCTGTCCGTCCAGCTTTCTTATGCTTGTCTTCATGGTCAGTGCAAATAGTCTCCTGAAAACAGTTGAGATAGTTTGTTACTCCCCACCTCAGTAAAAATAATAGAATATTTCAACTCTTTGGTAATAATTGTTTACCCTCACCAAGTAAATTCCTAAAGCATTCTAGAGAAAATAGAAAATTTGCTTTCCGATGCATTTAGTCCCCATCACATCCCCAGAAATAATAGGACCTAATATTAGTGGTGGTTCTGTTCCATGTGAGAGAGAGGAATGCTGTTAGAGGGATAATGTGCTCCACAGAAACATTTAATGCAGCATAGGATTGTTCCTGTCTGGTTCATTCCCAAACAGATCTTTCAGCAAGAGAACCATACCAGAACAACTTTCCTAAAATGCACTAAAATGCACATCTGAAATACTCCTGCCAGACCAAGGTTGTCACTGCTCCACTGACCAACCCCATTAAACAAAAGATAAAATCCTCCCTCCTGGACCTCATATTCCCTGTTTCTGCTTGCAGAAGTGTGAGTCCCAAAGTGAGAGTCAAGAGGCAGAGCCGTGTTATTCCAGCACTGAACTGTGGAGTGTTACCCATCTTCGACTCCTACACCAGTGATCACCAGCCATGCTGGGGAAGCTGAGAGAGCTGCAAAAACCACAAGCAGCAATTTGATTTCATTTGAAATATCACAGCCTGGCAGAGCTGCTTGGCTAATTAGTGATCCATAACTTTGTTGTTCTGGCAGGTTCATGAAGTGGCAGCACTGGAGGATTCACTCTAGGAAAGACTTCATTGGAAAAATTGAATTTGGAGACAGGCTATTATGGCTAAATAATGGGTAAATATTTGCTCCTACTTGCTCAAATATATTAATGTGTAATCTGGGTTTAATTAATTCATGTTGGAAAATTGATAAATGGCTTCTTAGTTCCCTTTGTATACCTGTAACTTAGAGAGTGTAAAATTTCATCCTTTATGAACTCTAGATATGGTTTAATGTAGTGACTTTTCATGTTATTTCAATGGAACTAAGATTTATACTCCAGTAACTTTGCCCCACTGCAGCATTCAATTAAACTGAACTGTTGTGGAGTTATGTGCATTGTCTATATGAACATAAACTAATTCCAAAGTTATTGGCTTATGAATGCATTTTCTTGTATGAAGAATACCTACAAGAACCACAGCTTTACCCACAATGCGTTATACTACTTGAGTCTTAGAAGATGCTTGACCCAGAGTCCCATGGCTAAAGGGATGAAATTTTTGTGATTTTTTTTTGGTACTTGCATGGTAGCATGAAGGAGGGCTCTTTTCAAGTGCTGCATCTACTTACAGCTTCCTGATTCTGAACTAGCTTTGAATCCAGCCTACCCAGTGCTCCAAGACAGACTCATCAAAAAGTATTTGCATAAGGAGCAGCAGCATGAAACCCCATGTACCTGATCAGTGCTGAAGTCAGGGAAAGATGCTACAGCTCTTTTAGTAATCCCAGAAAATAAGCAAACTGATATCTTCTGCATGTTTCCTCTGCATCAAAATCAGTGTGGGCAAGGGAGGGGATTTTGACTTTTTAGTCCTGTAAAATTCCCCAAGTTCTAAATTCTGAATTTAATTTAAATCCTTCATATGGTCACTAGGACTAACTCTCCTTGCATCTTCAAAATGACAAAAGGGCTAATGATGCAGTAAACAACCTTGATTCTCTCCCTCTCTACAACCTTTTAACAACTGTCATTGCTTCAGCTTCAGGAGGTTGTGTGATCCAATTAGGGCAAATTGAATAAGACTGCTTTTATGCTAAAGCATGAGAAAGTTAATTGAAATCAATCCATGTTTAGTGAAAATGCTGGAGACATCACTGATAATTTAAAGCAATTAAAAGATGTCATCCTGAAGCAAGACAGAAACATTAAATCTAAGAGTCTGTTAAAGAAAACTATCTAAGATATTTAAATTATATTATTCAGCTCAGATAGACTAGAGATAGCTGAAACAATTAGAAATTGGGAGGCATAAAATCAGCAATGTAATCTTCTTGAGCTGTTTTAAGTTATTTGTTTTTTCAAAAATCATAGATTTTTTTAAAAATCCCATTTGTGACATTGGTGAACAAAGGTGTGCTAATGGATTTGTAAATTTTTGGACTTGCAGATCTCCAGTTCTCATTGATGGGCAATTGTGCTTTGAGAAAATTTAAACTGAAACACATTTTTTAGGTAAGTAGTAAATGTCTTGTTCACAGGATGCAAAACATTGCATTTGGTAGATGTGAAGGTTAAAATCCAGTCTCTTGGCTTTATCAAATTCCTAAATATGGCAGGGTAATTATGATGGTTTTCCGATCTCAAGCCCTTGTATTCATCATGAAATCATAGAACTTCATAGAATTTCCATTAAGGTTGGAAAAGACCTGCAAGATCCTCAAGTCCAACCTGCTGAGGGGATGAGGATTGAGAGCTGCACAGTTCTGTGACATTCTCATTTATAAGGTTCATCTTAGCACGAGTAATAAGACAGAAGGTAAAGAATAGAATCAAAAAACATTTGAAATATTGTCTGTAACATTCCTGTTGTTATTTTGTACGTTCAGGCTCTGGACCAGACATGATGGACCTGCCTCTGTTAACTCTCACCTCTAGCAGGACTTGTGCAGCTCATTAAGAAGGTTTTAATGCAATGACATATGCTGGTAACACTGTACAGACACGGAAATGTATGAAAGATTAATTCTATACAATATCCCATAGGCATAGACTGAAGACAGCTAAAATTAATCTGCCAAATACTAGTAATTGTCTTTTATGGTCTGTCAAAATTTGTACTTGCAGATTTGTATAAATCTTTGTCGTGGCAGTTTCTCTCTCAGCCACAGTTAAGCATATGGAGGTTTAAAAGGACTGAGCCTGAGTCAACTGCACAATGAATGTGTCTTGCCAAAGCTTCTTAAAACAAGCATTTAAGATCATTTTACTTGTTATATGTATGTTCCACTCCCAAAGCCTGGATTATCCAATCCAGCCCTGGTTCCTGGGGGGTTTGTAGCACGTCCAATGGTCCTGATCATCAGGTGCAGACACCCTCCCTTGAGGGCTGTGGTGCACACCAGGCTTTCATCCAACATGGATTAGGTATGACCAACACCTGGCAGAGGTGGTGCTGGAAAGCCTTCCTCAGCACACCCATAGGAGATTGAGGAAGATGAGAGTTTTGATTCCTCAGAACAGAAAGGGAATATAACATCTGAAAGACTTTGCACTCTTGCTGAGAAACACAGCCTTGGGGTATGTATCAGATAATTTTTGTTAACTGTGTTATTAATTGTGTTTGCATTTGAGAGATGTTCCTTCTCTTCATGTGCACTAGTGCCCTCCTACAATAACGGAGGCTTTCACTCTGCCCTGTTGGAGTGAATGCTACTGATAATGTTGATAGTAGAGTGTCTTTTTTCCTTCATAGTCCTTCACCTTGTAGTCTTGGGCAAGGTAAGAATCTTGGGCTGAAATACTTTTTGCTTTTCCTCCCCTTTTTAAACTTTTATTTTAAGAGAAAGCATACTCTCATTCTCGTGAGTGTAGAAAAAAGATGCGTTAGACACCTCAAGACTTTAAAACCAGAGCACAATTTATTACTTTTGAACCAATTTAATAATTTTTTTTTGCTTTAAAAAATGCTTTGACTGTGCAATTCTGAAAGATACCCTTCATTCCTCTGTTTATCTGTGTTCAACTGGAGGTGGAAGGAATAATCTAATTCTTAGTTAAAAATTGGAAGCAAGTTATTTTCTTTAATATCATCTGTTGATCTTCCATGATCTGTGAGCTGCATTATGGCAGAAAATTGTGCCAACCTTTTGGTCAGTCTTTATTGACATTAAATGCTGAACTTTCTGTGCTTGTTTCTCAGAAAAAATCTCCTTGTTCTCCTTCATGCTATGAATATTTTGTTATCTCAGAGGATATGTTTGTTATTGGTCTGTACTACTGTGGTGCCTACTAGTTCTAACTGTGGTTGACATTTTATGCACACAAAGTGATGATAGGAGACAAAAAAATATTTTCTCAACAGGGCAGTGAGAAGGTAGAAGAAAATAAATATTTTATCCCAAGAAATGCATTGATTTGTTTGGATCATTCAGTAATTATGAATAATGTCAGGAAAGGAGACTGGAAAGCATCTGGTATTCGGTGCCTTAATCATAAAATCTTTCGTTCTCTCAAAATATTTCTGATAAAAAAAAGACCAGAAAGCTAAAGAAGCAACTCTGCCCACAAAAAATTCTCAGGACTTCTCTGCACATACAATGTATAGAACTTTAAAATTCCTGTCTTTTTAAATGTGCACCTTCTAGTAGCTCCAGAAACAAATAAACAAAAAAAGTTTTCTCTTTCTAGACCTAAACTGAACATGGAAACTTAAGCTAAACTAGCACGCTACAAGAGATTTAGCTCAACTCTCTGGGTGGAGTGTCCTTTGTGAAATTTGAACAATAGTCAGTGAAGTCTCAGTTTAGCTGAACTGGTTTTCCCTGTGCTTCCTCTTAGCTATATATATCACCTCTAACAAGTTTAGTTTTCATCCATTTTTGTATTACACCACAAACTCTCTCTGAAAATACCAGGCCTTATTTCCTATGCAAGATGTTTAATCAAAAATGACCCACAATTTCAAGCATGAATGCCCAACATCTCATTATTAAGTGCTACCTGGGACATTTTAGAGTGCTCTAACCTCAGCTGGGATGTGGTGACAGGATTTAGGAGGCCACTGATATTTTACAGTTTAGGTAATCATTTATCTATCCTTAGTGTTTGGTATTAAAAAACACGTGGAAAACCAGGCTGTTAGAGTTTTGTATCAGCAGGGAAATTCTTGATCTCTATGACCTTGGTCTAATTTGAAACCTCAAGAAATCAAGTAAGAGCCAGCCCAAAGAAAGGCTCTTGAGTTAATTCGCTTTCTCTGCTTCTTGACTTCTCAAGGGTTTCACTACAAGGACACTTTCCAGTTAGTTCATGAATTTTTTAGACACCTTTCATCACTGACCTTCCACTTCAATTTGAAGAGAACAGCAAGGTCTGGGCAAAATGACATTGTTACTATTGTCTTTTAATTTGTTTATTTCGACCAAACACAAATATCCAGTCTTTTTAATCGTATTTCCCTAGCAAGTCTCACTAGTCTGAGAAGAACATTTCTCCCTATTTTAATCTTTAAAACTGTGGTATTACTTTGTGAAATGCAGCATGAAAAATGGGTTGGGAAAACTGATGACTACAGCTGAAAATTGGTTTCTTTTCTCATAGTTCAATTGTCTCAAAGTCGTTCAGGGGTTGTTTGTTTTCTTTTTTGAAAGAATAAGCTTTTGAGATCCATTCATTTTTGGGAAGAATGCAGATTATAACTGGGTGCTATCCAGCTACCAGTGATACACAGGCTAAGACAATGGATTTTTCATGGTGTGTCTGTGTCATGGGCTCAAAATCAGAAGGTCTTGCAGGTCTTATGGGACAACCTGTTGATGTAAATGTCTGTGAGAGTAAAACCCTGGGCTTGTTAAAGCATTTCTCTAGCTCAGAAACAGTGGTGGCCTTCCTGGGGGTTTTTCCAGGCATGGATGTGGCTGCCCCATCCCTGGAAGTGTCCAAGGTCAGGTTGGATGGGGCTTGGAGCAACCTGGGCTAGTGGAAGGTGTCCCTGCCCATGGCAGGGGGCGGAATGAGAGGGGCTTTAAGATCCCTTCCAACCCAAACCATTCTATGATAATTATTTCAATATATAAAAAGATGAAATGTAGACAGAATCACTGACATATTAAAATGCTCATTTATGCCACGTAATCCTGAACCTACTTTAATCCCGTTCATTTCCTGTGTTCTTCAATCATCAACTTCCATGGTCTTGTCCATAAAACTGATTAAAGTGTTTAGGATGTGGCTTTGTTTTAGCTGTTAAGCTGTGAAACTCCTAATGTAGCTCTGACAAGTAGAATAATTCCTCTATCCTCATGTCACTCCTGTAAGCAATTCTCAGTGCTAATAAGCAATAACATATCTTGAGAAAAGTTGTCAGTATTTGATCTCCTGACAGTCAGTGGGACAGCACTAACACCAGTAAGAAGGAGCTTAAATTGCTTTGAACAGGCAACAGGCAACAGACATTAAATATGGTTACAATAGTAAAACTTGATTGTAAATATATCAAAACTAACTTTGAGAACTTGGTTCCTTTTGATTCTTCCTCTCTCCATGGCAGCGGGTTAGTAATAGATGGTCTTTAAGGACTCTTCCAACCCAAACCCTTCCATGACTCTATGAAGTGTACCTTGTTTAGGTGCTTTGTTCATAATAAAACCAGAGATAATACTTCCATTTAATGGTGGCAAGAGTTGAACTGACCAGGGACAGGACCACGGAATGGCTGGAGCTGTGTCAGGGCAGGATCAGGTTGGATCTCAGCAAAAGGTTCTTCCCCCAGAGGCTGGTTGGGCACTGCCCAGGCTCCCCAGGGCAGTGGGCACAGCCCCAAGGCTGCCAGAGCTCCAGGAGAGTTTGGATGATCCTCTGAGGCACAGGGTGTAACTCCTGGGGATGGGCCTGTGCAGGGCCAGGAGTTGGACTGCATGGTCCTTGTGGGTCCCTTCCAGCTCAGTACGTTCTGTGATTCTGTGACAAAGTGGTGGAAAAGTGTGATGGGTTTGCTTGTCCTTTTCTGCTGGATGAGGGAAGGAGGAATATTGCACAGAAAAAATATAAAGACAGAAATGTGTGGCCATTCCATTCCTGTGAACTGGAAATTTTTTACCACGTTAGTACCGGGGCTTTGTAATACTGCTGCTAATTAACTGAGGCTTCAGTTTACATCATCCTACTGCAACAATAATCATGTTCATTTAAAGGTCATATTAAGTTATTTGAGTCTTAACTGCATAATGGTTGATTCTAACAACACTATTTCAAGACAGTGATATAGCTTAAAATTTGTAATGCACTTATATTCTGGCAAGGAAGTGTTTGTGCCTCTATATTGAACAGTTTACTTTTATGAAGATAATTATTATTTTTCTACAGATCTCCTCTATCTCTGCATTTGCAGAAAAAGTACAGTTGGCTGTTGTAAACTCTGAGTCATCCTTTACAGGTTGTAAAGAGTGACAGTTTGGTAATATACACGTAGAAGCCTGTAATGAATAAATTAATTAAAAAAGGAAAAAAGCAAAATGAAACTTGATCTGGCTATTGGCTGTGATGCACTTGCAATGTTTTGCATCTAATGTATCCATATAACTTTGATATGCAAACTAAAGCTGCTTGGCTGAAATTCTGCTGAATCTCAGCTAAAATTCGTTAGATATTTTCATCAGTTCTGAGTTTTCAGATCTACTCAACTGTGTTAATTGAATTAAACAACAACAAAAAAATATCCCACTGGTGACATCAGAATATCCTATTTGGTTATTTTTTTGTTACTTCTACAATATTTTAAGTACATTCTGAGCATTTTGCAATGCTTGCTGCATTTTAAATGATGCAGAGTTTCTCTTTCACTCCTTGTCAATCAAGTAGATATCACCTCATTATTTCATCCCTATTTAGTATGTTTTCTGAATCTTCTATATTTTAGCAGTATGACATACTATTAAAATAATAGTGAAATAAAAGTTGTTGGACACAACCCTTGAAATTGAAACCAACTCCTCAGCCATCAACACAAATCCTGAGAGAATAACCCTCCTACCTGGTGATCCAGCTCTGTCCTGTCCTGTGGGGATGCCTCAGGGAATTCTGAGGTCAGCTTTCTCTTAGGAGTATAGAAAATTACATGTCTATATTCAGGTTGAGAAAAATATTAAGCAGAATGTCCTTACCCATTGTAATCTCATTTCCTGAACTTTGGGAAGCCAAATCTCTAATTCTGTTACGCTGTATACTGAATATATTGAAAAGCAAGTAATTTTTCCCTTTGTAAATAGGCTAACTTGAGATTTGCTTTGAGTTTCAATCACTTTTTAGTTAGAGAAAAAATGTGACTTATAATTCTGTTCAGATTGGACAAGGGTTTGAGTTTTGAGTCTGGATTTGATGCTAAATTTGCACTTTTCTGAATGATGGGAGCCCAGGAATTGAGGGTGATGGGGAACTGGTTTTCAATATACAGGCAGAGCATCAGGGAACCATTAACATTCATTTTTCATACATTTGTTTTGGAATTTAGAACAGGTTAACAGTATTTTTCTTCAAAGTGTATGATGTGGAAGAGGAAAAAAAATCTATGTGTATTTTTTTTTAAAGTAGAATCATGAAAGATGAAGGTTTCTAAGCCACTTAACATTAACTTAACACTTAACGTGGTGCATTACTTTTGAAAATAGAAGATAAGTATAAGAATAAAGAATAAGAAAATAATATAAATAGTAATATAATAAGAAGTAAAAGTATGTTTGATGACTACCTGAAAGTGTTTCAATGACATTTTGTTTTGCTTTAAATATTGCTTCTGTTTTGTATTATATTGTTTGCCCACCTTGTGAATATTCATGCATTTTCTCTGTTTCAGTGTTTCACCACCTAATTTTTGCCTATTGGGTTTAAACAACATTAAACCATTCTCTGTGTAACTCCCTTGGGGAAATGCTACATGAAAGTGGTAATGGTAATTATGGTAAATGATAAACCCAGCATCCCTAAGTACTTGCTGCAAAAATGATATATAAAGTATTTCATGATAATGTTAATTACATGGTCTGTGTTGTTTACCTGGAGCTCTTTCCATGAAAACAGAGCCATGAAGAACTGAAAAAAAATAGAAACCAAAGTCTCTACACTTAAAATGTCACTTTTCTCTTACATTAAGAACTACAAAGTCACTTATCTGTTTAAATGAAACTACAAGATTCTGCTTGCTTGTAGGAGACCACATATAGGAGAGAAAGATTTTGAATCAGTTTTAGACCAGTTTTAAAATTTAATCTTTTTTTTCACTAACCATAAATTCTAGTTGACTTAAATGTGCTGGTTTGCACACCAGGCTGTGCATGAGTATTCTGAAAAATAATTGATTGATGATGCATGTGTAGGTCTGGCATATTGTAACGCATAGTCATTCAGTACCTCCTAGACTGACACAATAATGCCATCTTTATATGTACAATTAGCTTGCTCTTTTCTCCTGAGATCATTGTTCTAATGATACTGAGCATTTTTATTTGTTTCTGTTAAGAAATGGCTCCTTTCCAGTTGGTGGTTACCTGTTGCCAGTAGTTTAATAATGGAGTATAACCTCTATTTCATTTAGAGCTGTCTTTCCACAGTGTCTCAGTGATCGCCCAGAGATAAAAATGAAGTAGGCTCTGATTTATCC
The DNA here is from genome assembly GCF_003945725.1 of Corapipo altera. NCBI lineage: Eukaryota > Metazoa > Chordata > Aves > Passeriformes > Pipridae > Corapipo > Corapipo altera. The sequence continues at coordinate 1,369,163 of NW_020884971.1, read as the reverse complement.
TGGAACTTATTAATGAACAAAATAATTGCTTGTGTGTTCTTATGGAATCTTTAATTCACACATTCAAATCTGTTACATGCTGATCAAGCTACCAAAGCCTGAAGGGCAGGCAGCTCCTTTAATATGAAAAGTTCAAGTGTCTTATTTTTTCTTTCTAAAGGAGAAAAATCTTAATTCCCCCTTCTCTAGATTAGCTAAAAGCCTTTTGCTTTGAGTTTGTGTTGCTTTGGAGTTCATTCCTGACAAGCTTTTGTCCTTGACCAGCTGTCAGAAACCATTTCAGTAGCTTGTGAATTTAATCAATTCAATGTGTCTGCTGAAAGTAATAAAACATCACTGAAATTCTGTTTTAAGAATGTTAATGCAGTAACTGCTTCCTGTGTGACTGAAGACAGCTAAACTGTCAGAGATGGACTTTCTGTTGTAAAGCTTTCTAAAAAAATTACGCTGATATCCTTGGTTGCACTTTAACTTATGTATTAATAGACCTTTAAAACTGAAGCCACCTCATCACCCTGCATTAAATGAAACAAGGCTATTTTGGACAGTTTTTAACAAAGGGTGAAGATAATCTTAAAGGTAGATAAATTGAGAAAATTTCAAAACTTGTGTGCGTGGACAGCCCAAAGCCTCCACCTCTAGGATTTCCTGTTGTACCATCCTGTTCATCTCTTGGGCAGCAAGGTTTCCGTACAGGTGTTCTGTAGCAGTTCTGGGCAATGTCTTCTCCTTTTTAGGTCTGTATGTGCTGTAAGCCTGAATTCTGAAAGGGGTGTCTCAGCGGGTAGATCACTGCGTTGTTTTCTTATTGCATGTTATCTTAGCTTTTCAGTTGTTGCTCTGATTTTTAGTTCCGTTGTACAGCTCAAATCATGACAGATATTGGTAAATTTAGTGACCTAAAGAGTCTTTCTGCTGTGCCTTTTGCAACTGGACCTGTCTATCTTATATTGGCCTTTTTAGCCACCAATACGCTTGCAACAAACCTGGGTAGAGACCTTTCCCAAATCTTCGTTCGTGAAGCCTGGCCATGATGAAATAGGAGTGGCTTTACTCATTACCATTAATCAAGCAGGCTAGAAGAGCCAAAAGAGGAAATCTGGTAAACTTTAGGGCAAGAGGAAATTTTTAGCTAATTTAAGCTCGTGCCAAAGTCAGAAGAATATCTCCAAAAGAAAATGATTATTAACAAGCACTTCATTATGAAAACCAGCAATGAAACAAATGGGTAAATTCTGGCAGAATATACTCTCCAAAGAGCAATGACTTAACGAAAAAAGCTTGCAGGAATTGTGGATGGTGGTTTTCTAACAATCAGTTGAAAAAACTCTGCACTGCAAGGGTTTAGTTGGAGAGATGTGAAAATAAATCATTGAGGTAGCGTCCAGCAAGGTGCATTGACCTTCACACATTGCAAATAGCAATAGTATCAGTGGAAAGAGAAGAAATAGAGGCTAAAATACAAAAGGAATGCAAATGCAGGGAATGGAAAACCATCCACTACAAAGTGTGAGTGGCAATCAGTAACCTCTTGACTAGCCAAGGAAGAGAAAATAACTCCACATGGTGCATTGTCAGAGGGTACAGGACCTAAGGCAATTTCAGAAAGCGAGAACAGTTGCAGCGTGGTGGAGATTTGCTAATAATGAGGCAGGGCATTTAAAACCTTTGTGAGATGAATTCCTGAAAGAACACAGAGAATAAGCAACACAGGAGATGGAACTCAGAGATCAGATTCCACCTGCTTTCATCTGTGACTGCCTGGAGTGCAGGGTCACACGAAGGGGCAGAACACCTTAGTCTCCTTTCAAACCTCTTAGACGAGCCTTTAGGAGTGGTACCCAGCATGGAAGAAGAACCCATGCAGAGTGAGCCAGAAAGGAGTGCTGAGACCCTGCACTCACCATGGGCAGGTTTCTCACTTGTTGAGGGGTTTTAGTTTTTTCCCTCTCCACTCCCCCCATTTTTTTCAAATATGATGGGAAAGAGGTCAGATAATGTGGCTTCATGTGATGAATATGCATCAGACGCGTGGCTCTGCTCATCTGGTTCAACCCCTGTTAAAGCAGGGTCACCTGGACCAGGTGGCACAGGATCACATCCGGGTGGGGTTTAGTATCTTCAGAGGAGGAGACTCTACAACTTTGTAAGTCTGATGCTACCCGAGCCTCTGAGGTGCAAACACTGAGATATTTTCATATACTGAAGCTGTCAGTGCTTAGAAAATTAAAGGAAAATAACAATTGGAAAAAAAAGCTTTTTGACTTCCCACTAATCTCACAGGTATGTGCAATTCAGGCTTGTTAGGAGTTTTAGTTTTTAACTACTGTCAAGTTTGGTTTAACTACTGTCAAATTTGTAATCTCCCTTGTGTTCTTTTGGCATAATGGGACACTCAGAACAGTTATAAGGTATATTTACCTCAGAGCTAGACCTCTTATATATTTTTTCCAAGAAATTGAATTGCAAAAAATTGTAAGGACTTTTGCATATTTTTTTTTCTATTTTCACTGTCTTTATTTTATCTAACACAATATATAAAACAAAATAAAGATCATTAATAGAGAATGAAAACATAGGACTAGATAAGGACCTCCTTATGTAGGAGGACCTCCTTCATCAGAGAACAAGAGAATAAACCATTTGGGCCTGTTCTTTAATGCAGAGAGCACAGTCAGACAAGGAAGTGAGGAAAATAAAAATGGTTTCAAATAGAATCTTACTCTTTTCCTTTCTTTGTGTTCCAAATTTTCCTGACAGAAAACATAGCTGAAAGAGGTTCAAGGATCATTGTACTTACACAAAGCAGGATCAACATTTTGCTACCTAAAGCTAGAGAGAAGTTTGCAGATTGGACAAGTCTTGGGTATGTTGAAATGCATACTGAATATATAGTGTTGTCCATAGTCTTAGAAGTTTTTTGAGGCTGTGTTCTCTGGAGTTCTCAGCTTGAAGCATTTCACTAAAATATTTAGAAAATAACACTAGAAAGAGTAAACAGAATTTTTTTTTTTTCAGCACACAAATACTAGGTTTGAGGTAAGTCTTTCTATAACAACTTTTGAGTGTTTTGCCTGTAACTCAACCCATTCTCTTGATCTTTTGTCCTCATCTGTGATGCACATGATATACAAACCTGTCAAACAGGAGAGCTGTATGTTTGCAGCTCTTTTAGCTCTAAGGTACATTGCTTTATATCCATCTATATATTTGGCTCACTTACACATTCATACAGACCTGCAAATGTACTAAGTTTTTAAGATACCTAGTTTATGTAGTGATCACTCATAGTGAAACAACCCTGTTACCAGAGAGTTCTAACTGAATTCTTTACGAGCTCTTCTTGACCTACTGTGTAATGTGTCAGCTTTCCCCTGTAGCAGACATTGCATCTGGCTGGGCTAGTATCCACCACACGTTGTGATCACCATGATGCCTTTGCTCTCACGTAGAATTGGCAGCATAATCATAGAATCCCAGAATGATTTGGTTTGTTTTAAAGCCCATCTCGTTCCAGCCCCTGCCATGGGCAGGGACACCTTCCACTAGCCCAGGTTGCTCCAAGCCCTGTCCAATCTGGACTCAAACACTTTCAGGAGCAGTGCAGCCACAGTTTCTCTGGGCAACCTGGGCCAGGGCCTCCCCACCCTCACAGGGAAAAATATTTTGCCATAAAATTGTTCATATTGCCTTTTGAGTTGGGCTGTTTGTGTGTGTGTTTGTACATCTTAGAAAGTGCTTCATTAAAGCAGCTTTAATTTTGTTTCTTTCAAAGGTATCTAGATAAGGTAGTCAGTTCTGAAGACTCAGGAATAAATTAGGAATCCTCCTCAGACAGTAATGTAGCTAATTAACCAAGCTAAACATCACTTAATGACACTCATATCTGGAATGAAGGTAAGATGGAGAGTGAGTGATATAAGTGAATTCATGCAGTTCAGGCTGTGGTATAGTTGCTGTAAGTTTGAGAATTCTATAAGGTCATGGTTTCAAGTCTCTGGGAACATTGTCCTCTTTAAAGGCCTAAAAATCAAGTGTCCTGGGCTAGTGGGTAGTTTTGGAAGACAGTGGCAGTTATTCTCCATCCTAATCTTTAGACTCTGCAGAATTTTTCTCCTTGCTGTCTAATCTATTGTTTGCAGAAGTCATTAGTGCCAAATGCTTTCTAATGTAGCTAAATGAACAGCTCCAAATGATTTATGGGAAGGTGTCATGGCAAGTGTTGGGAAAAATCCAAACTTCAGAAAAGAGCTGAGGACCCAACAATTTTTTGTTTTGTCTTTGGATTAAATGACCAGATTTTGAGGAGGACACAGTGCCAGTTTTCCTCCCTGCTAACTTCTCTTCACTCTTCTCTGACAGATCTACTGGTTCCAGAGAGCTTTCATATATTTTGAATAGGCTCATAAATGGCAATGTATGTTTTCAAAAATCTTATCCTTAGAAAATTGAAGGCAAAACCGCAGTGGAGGTTATGACAGAAGGAAAAAGAAAGCAAAACCAGAAAATAGTCTTGAAGCAATATCTGGCAAGATAATACAGTCTTTAAGCATTGTAAATTTGCAGATTTTTATCTCTTAATGCTATCCAAGTTCCAGGCCAGTGCTAGTATTAATCAAAAATACTCCCTAGAAACTGTTTGTTAAACTTTTCTCTCTAATTTACTTTCAATTCCACAGAGTGAGGAGCTGAATGTAAAGCATTTCAATCTATTTATGGTCATTAAATATTGAGAATTTTGAAAGCAGTGATGAAATGCACAGTATATTAAATGTTCTTGAGGAATTATTGTGGCCGATTATTTTATCACGTTTGAATAGCTGAGCACATTGTTATCTCCTGCAATTGCACCTGTTGGAATTGTGTTTGCAAGTGGTTAGTGAGAAGTGATGTGGAACTGTGAGGAGCAATAAATGTTGTTTACTTTTTATTTAGATTTCATACTAAGCCACCAAGGACAAAGCAAAATCTTTTTAACTTGCAGTAATATTTGTTTAGTTTAACTCCAAACAGGGTTTTCCCTGTGGAAACAGTTCTAGCAAGGGGTTTTGGTAGGTTCCATTCTGCTTCAGAGTAGTCTGAGAAAAATCTATCTGCTTCCAGAGATATTGCCCTCCTTAAAGAAGAGCTTGGAGGAAAAAGATAGCCCCAGAATTAAGGAGAAAATTAATGTCAGCAGTCCTCTGTGATGTCTCTGTTTCCTTCCTCTCTTGCTGTGTCTAAGTCTAATCTCCTAGTTAGGAGATACAGCTTGATGATGAAGCTGTCAGTTGGGGAAGCTGAACTTGCTTTTAATTTTCCTTTTAGGATCTGCAGCCCCATCTGAGTGCAAAGATGATTCGGGAAGTTCTGGCAGTTACCATGCTTTAGCACGTCACTAGTGCAAATAATAGCAGGTCCAGCAGCCTCTTGCAAACTGGTGGTAGAACAGGATGTTGTATAATATATCTTATAGGAAAATCCCTGTTCAGGAGATACAAGAGTTTCCTGGAAATTGCATAAATTGAGTTGGTTTCAGGCTGGGAACATTCTCATTCTCCCTGTGCAATGAGGCTGGTGACCTCTGCTCTTCTGCTTGGCTGTTATGCTTCCTTTCACAGATTTTTGGAGAGATTGTTTCTTTACATTTAACATTCCCTCTCTGGCTGCCTAAGAATATAGGGCTGATCAGACTATCCAAGAAGTCCTGGCAAGATAAATTAGATGCTTAATTTGCACATCAGGAACTTCAGACAGACTAATTTTGAAAGGACATTTTGATAAAGTGGAATACTGCTGTGCACACATTGGTAATTGCCAGTTCCACAAAATTATTAATGATAGATGAGCTTTGAGCTTTGAATCTTGGCTTAAATTAGTGTTTGAAGGCTGTGCCATGAAACACAGGCAACAAAAATAATTAGAAAATGTATCACAAGATTTTCAATATTGAAACATTTGTAATTTATAATATTTTTCTCCATCACTATCCATACTCCCAACTGTCATATGTAAAAACAAATATAAACCAACACATATAATAAACATTGTCACATTGTGAATACTTCTCCCAAAATAAAAGTTGATTTTAGCAAATCTGAAAACAGACTAATGTATTCCTGTACATGCTACTGCCCTTAAGGGTCCACACTACTCCCAACCTGACCTGAACACAGCTGTGTTCAGGGAAGGGTCTTTGGGGGTGAGTTTGTGTTCTTGCATCTGATGTCCTTGGTGCACCAAAGTCCTTCCATCCTTACTAGGTAAATTTTGTCTTTCCACACCTTCCAATCTTTATTTATCTTGGAAACAAGCAGAGAGCTATGCAGAACATCAACCATCTGTGTATTACACAGGTGTTTTCGCTGTCTATTTTGGTTTGATCTCTCCCATATATAAATACCTAAGGATCAAGGCTGCTTTCTCCAGACCTGCCTGCAGACCCTGGCCCCCACCTCTGCTCCCAAGTGTTTCGAAGACTGTTGTCAAGCACAGAATTGGACATGTGTGAATTTCAGTGTGTGTGTGAACATAATTCAGAGTTGGTTTAGCTCTTCCAATAACCTTTAGAAAAAGTGTTCTTGTACACTTTTTTACCAGACAGACTTTCAGATTTTTTTTTCCAGATTTTTCTCAGTTCGCACATTCCCTTGACCATGAAGACAAACCTTCTGTGTACAGTTCTTATCCTTGTGAATTTTAATATCAGCGGATAATAGATTGCCAAATTTTTACTTGCTTTGTCTTTCACTTTTTTGTACACCATTGGCATATATAAATCCTACTATGAATACAAAATTATATGTATTCTTAGTGATGTTAACTGATTTTAAACTTCTCAAACATACCTGGAGAACCCTATTAATCAGATTCTTATGTGGCATTTCTTGAAATGATGAAGAAGTACAATTTTGACCATCTCTAAAGTTCTACACATTCTTTTCTCTGTTTCACATAAAGTTTTTATTCTTTGCATCTCATTTCCACATTGCTGAGAACTGTAACTGGCAAAGGGCAAAGATTTAGCTGGGGATCATTCTCCAGAGCATTTGGAAGTTATGTGTCAGTTTGCATGGGTACAGATACATGTGTGAACTTTTAAGTAAAATTAAAAAGAAATTGAAAAGAGTAATATAAAAGCAAGAACTTCTACATGTTTTAGATCATTATATAATCTTCATTTCATAACAAATACTCTTCTATAATGCTTCTAGTTTTTGTATCAGTCAAGTGCTTCTAAATTTGCAGCAGATTTGTGGGGACAGACAAGAATACAAAGATCTTGATCCCACCTACTGAGTTGGGTGTATCCCAGGTGAAATGTGCCCTGGGACAGTGTATGAATGTGAGGAGACACTGGATGAGCTGAGGTGTAAGGGAAGGCTGCTGCCTGCACAAATCTCCTGTATCCACCATAAAACGGGTTTTTTTGAATCTACATCTGGCCATGAGCTTGGGGCCAGGGAGAACTGCTTCTTGTTTTCCCAATTTCCCTTTGGGTGTCACTCACACTCTGGTGGGGAAGCTCAGATATTCACAATTCAGTTGTTTTTTCCCTCTGCTTCTCCACCTTATCCTATTAATCTACTCAGGTGAGACCCCCCTGCAGAGCTGCTTCCAGCCCTGGGGAACAGCACAGCAAGGACATGGAGCTGCTGCAGAGAGTCCAGAGGAGGCACCAAGATGAGCAGAGGGATGGAGCAGCTCTGCTGGGAGGAAAGGCTGGGAGAGTTGGGATTGTTCAGCCTGGAGAAGAGAAGCTTTGGAGTGACCTGATTGTGGCCTTGCAGGGCCTGAAGGGGCCTGAAAGAAAGATGGAGAGAGACTATTGACAAGGGCTGGAGTGACAGGAAAGGGGAAATGGCTTCCCACGGACAGAGGGGAAATTTGGATTGGATATGGGGAAGGAATTCCTCCCTGTGAGGGTGTTGAGGCCCTGGCACAGGTTTCCCAGAGAAGCTGTGGCTGCCCCTGGAAGTGTCCAAGGCCAGTTTGGAGGGGGCTTGGAGCAACCTGGGCTAGTGGAAGGTGTCCCTGCCCATGGCAGGGGGTGGAATGAGATGGGCTTTAAGGTCTGTTCCAACCCAGGCCATTCTATGATTCCATGATTTTAACTATCTATCAGTGGCCCTTGTTTAATATTGATACCCAGAGACAACATTTATTTTCTTCTTGGACAGAAGCAAAGTCCAGTTTTACTAGAGACAGGATCTTTTTGCATCTACTATAGATGTAAGGAGGTGCTGTAGGTATTTCAGTACCCTGAGGACATCTTTATATAATGATCACTCTTGGGCTGAAATAATTTAAAAATCCCACTGCACACAGTTGATGTTTAGTATAATGAATGAGGGCAAATGCAAAAGAATTGCAATAAATAAGCTAAACACTGGAGAATACTGCATCTAGTATACAAGTAATAGAAGTGCAGCCATTATAGTAAAAATTCATATTTATAAAGTATAGCTATGCCTTGTTCTTTTTATAAATCTTTGGGGCAAGTTTGTCTTGAAAACTGCCATTCTAAATTTGCAAATTGCCTTTTGCACTTAGATTTATGCCATCCTAATTATTATTTTAACTAAATGCTATTTTTAACTTTATAACCACTAAGAACAACAGAACAACAGGAGTTTGTCTGAACACCTCTTTTCAGAATGTTGTAGATGGACTGTCAACACAAGATTTGGAGTCTATGAGAATTAAAACTTCACCGTTAGCTGCTGTTTGTGTGATCAACTCCATAGTTCCTTGGCTTTGGTTTTTTAACTCTTTGCATTCCACACAATGCTCAGTTTTGGTTTTTTGCAAATTTCCCACTCTTCCTCTCTCTCCCCCTGGTAATCTTGTCTTAAGATGGTGAATAGTTTTACAGCCACGTGCTGGTTTTTTCTATCATACTCAACATGTTTTTTGAAGTCTGATTTGCAACAGCGTCAGGCAGTTCAGGAGGCCTGTGGGGATTTGTTAAAGCCCTCGTGTGAGTTAGAGATCAAACCTCCATTATCTCAGTGCTGTTTAGGCATCTGGTTCACTGAAGAGCTTCAGTGACTCTGGCAGAGGTCTGTCTGTCCTATGCTCCTGTAACCCTAACTCTTCATCCATCACTTTCTGTTTCATCACAACTGGGCAGATTCTGCTCATGTGTTGAACAGATCTTACTCCTGGGACACGATATTAAATGTTCAGCTGCAGAGTCAGGATGAGCATACTTGGATAACCTTTAATCTTTCCATGAATACAAAGCCTAAAACAAAGATCTACAACTGATTTCAGTGCTAGGCTGTGTCAGGAGAAATCACTTTTTTTTTATTTAGACGGTGTGTTTAGCATCATTCTACTATTGACAGACCTTTAATAGCAATTTTTCTTATTTTTTAGAAAGAAACAGACAACTTACAAAGCGAATTGTTTTCTGTGAACTTAAATAGTGGTAGAAGGGAAGCACTTTAGTAAAACGACAGCACATTGCAAGTTAATGTAAACCTTATGGTTTTTCAGCAGATTCTTAGAATTTTAGTACTTTAATGTATTTGTATCTACAGTTACACTGAGATTCCATGACATGTTTCATGTAGTGCTTTATTGCATCATTTATGTATTTTTATGCATAATGTCTCTGAGTGGAATAGATTTTTCCTTGTGAATACACCACTTGAGATGAAAATATCAACATTTACAGGGAGGATGATATGAGCCATGATTTTTTTACAGGAATTTAGAATTACATATGAAGAAATATTGAAGTCATAAAGCAGAATAAGGTGATTATTTATTTAAGTCTGGTTCAATTTTTTAAATTTAATCTGGTCTTCCAGAAAAAATCTCTGCTGTATGACATATGCAAACCAATTTTTTTTTTTGTACCTAACCTTCTTGGATAACTTCATTTAAACTGAAAGAGAATTGATTTAGATTGGATATAAAGAAGAAATTTTCCCTGTGAGGGTGGTTTTGCCCTGGCCCAGGTTGCCCAGAGAAGCTGTGGCTGCCCCTGGATACCTGGAAGTGTCCAAGACCAAGTTGGACGGGGCTTGGAGCAACCTGGGCTAGTGGAAGGTGTCCCTGCCCATGGCAGGGGGTGGAATGAGATGGGCTTTAAGGTCCCTTCCAACCTAAACCATTACTTTAGATGAATACACCTCCTTCAAGAGCCTTATGCCAATGGTAGTTGTTTTATTTGGCTTAATGGCATCACAACTATTTAAAATCCTTTGCCTTTTGGTCACTGAGATCTGGGTGAAACTGATTTCTGAAGATTGCATGTCTGTTCTAGCTTGGTCAGAAAAAAATAAAATAAATAAAAAAAAAACAACAAAAAAATCCTATTTTTGCTGTTTTGTCATTTTTCCAGAAAAACGTGTCATTAAGTGTGGTCTACTGGACAGGAGAGCATCCAGGAGATATCTCTCCATTAATCAGTAAACTTGAAGAAGCTGCTGATCCTTTGTTCCATTTATCCATTATTAACCAGAGAATTTTATTTTGCTGCAGGTGGGATGCAGTGAAAATCCAGCCTTAATTAATTAGGGTTGAATTTTTAAATGAGCACCATGCTCAATGAGTTCAGTGGTCTTCGGGTATCCTCAAAATCCAGTTGTTTCCACACATGTTCATGGGAGTGTGTTTGCCGTTTTTTTAGCAGCTAGGGAGAGATTGGCTACTTCTGACATCTTCTTATAATGTTTGTATGATCTGGAACAGTGTTCCAGATCTTTAGATCAAAGGTGCAGTTGAAGTATCATGATAGTCCCATCCTCAGAACAATGTACTGTCATTGCTGTGGCCAAGTCCCAGTGAATGATTCCCAAATCGGTCACAATCAGAGGAGTGGCCATGTGTGCCATGGAATCCTAGGGTCAGGTTGGAAGGGTCCACAGTGGGTCATCTGGTCCCACCTCCCTGCTCCAGCAGGGCCATCCCAGAGCACATGGTACAGGATTGTGTCCAGAGGGGTCTGGAATATCCCCAGGGAGGAGACTCCAGCCCCTCCCTGGGCAGCCTGTTCAGAGCTGGGTCACTGCCCAGCAAAGAAGTTCTTCCTTCTGTCCAGGGGGACCTTCCTGGGCATCAGTTGCTGCCCGTTCCTCCTGTGCCATTGCTGGGCCCCCCGAGTAGAGCCTGCTCCATCCTCTGCCCCATCCCTGCAGCCCCTGACACCCCCTGGGGAGGGCCCCTCTCAGGCTCTGCTCTGGAGGCTGAACAGCCCCAGCTCCCTCAGCCTTTGCTGCTCCCAGAGCTGCTCCATCCCTTGGGCATCTCCGCAGCCTGCGCTGGCCCCGCTGCAGGAGCTCCCTGGCCCTGCTGTGCTGAGGAGCCCGAGCTGGGCCCAGCCCTGCAGATGTGCCTGCCCAGAGCTGGGCAGAGGAGTAGGATGACCCAGTGTATGAATCAACTTGCATTGTATGTGTTGCTACTTACAAGGGCTTATAGAATTTTTGACCAACTCTTAACATAATTCATCATCCTTCACCGAATAGTTACTAAGAAACTGTACTTGCTGAGCAGGAAGGTCCATTGCACAAATTTTGGAACCCTTATTATTAAGAGCTTTGTCTAAAAAACTTTAAAATTAGTAGGGAGTCATAAAATCATAGAATTGCCTGGGTCGGAAGGGACCTTTAAGATCATCCAGTACCACTCCCTGCCATGGGCAGGGACATCTTCCACTAGCCCAGGTTGCTCCAAGCCCCCTCCAACCTGGCCTTGGACACTTCCAGGGATCCAGGGGCAGCCACAGCTTCTCTGGGCAACCTGGGCCAGGGCATCACCACACTCACAGGGAAAAGTTTCTTCCCAATATCTAATCTGAACCTACTCTCTGTCAGTGGGAAGCCATTCCCCCTGTCCTGTCACTCCAGCCCTTCTCAATAGTCTCCCTTCATCTTTCCTTTAGGTTCCCTTCAGGTACTGAAGTCCATTAGTTTTTCATCAGACCTTAGAACAAAAAAGACTTGGCTTTCTATAGAAGCAAATTTACTGGAGGATGCACAGATCAGATGAGCCAGGAGATGGGTGGTGTGTCTCTGTTGAGGTTGGTGGCATTGCACCCACCCCTGCTGAGCTTAGTCAGGAATTTTTGGTGCAGGAACTTTGCGATGAGATGCAATGAGACAATCTGAGCTTTCTGCTCTGAAAGACAACGTGTTTATTTTGCATTTTTGTCCCAGGTTTTGCTGAGGCCAGTCTGCGTAACATCACCTTGATGAAGTAACCTCTAGAAAGGCAGATCCCAAATATTACCGCATCTATCTGTTCCCAGTGCTAAAGGCAGTGACCGAGGGGAGCAAAGATCCTCAAGGAGATGGGACTGGCTCAGCAATTCACTGCTTTGTGGCTCCTGTGCAGCCCCTTTGAGCCCAGCTTTCAGATTAGCAAAAGCCTGTGCTATCAGCAAGCTCCAGGTGATACCAGGAGAGAACAAGCTTCAGTTTGTGTGACTGGAAAAATTCACTAAAAAAAAGTTACATTTAGAATAAAATAAACTAAAACCTAGACAGAGAGCAATGCAAAGTCTGTTATTTCAAATGTGGAATCCCTGAAAACTCTCTTTGACCTGGATATAAGGAAAAGAGGTTTGAAATTTTTATTTCAGGGTAAGTCATCAGTGTATCAAAATTTGAGTGTCTCTTTTTTTCCATATTATATTAATTTATCTAAATAATGAGTATCCATTGTGCATGGCAGTTACACATTAATACTGACTTCTCAGAATTTAAATTATAATAGAGAAGTCAAAACAATCTATTTTAATTATTAAATCTGGAGATTACTTAGCACAGACTAAAAAAAATCTATTCAAATGACCTTCTATGACTGTTTTTTTAAAAAGCCAGAATTTCTAATTTTATCAAGACCAGATCAAGGTTCAGTGACTAAAAAGAGCAGGTGATTTTGTCATGTCAGAAAGAGCCAGGCATCATTTTGCTGCAATACTGAAATTTGAACAACATTCTGTGTAAATATGTTTTATTTATTAATATGCTGCACACAGCATACCTCTAAAGAGAAATGAAATTGAGACACTGTATCAGATTGGCTTTGTGATAAAAATATATGGGTTTTATGAACAGCACAGTTCTTGAATATGTTCTCTCAGCATCCCCATTCAAGATGTTAATTTAATGGAACCACTTGAATCATGAGTATGGTCTTTCCATGAGTAAGATAATTAAAGAGTTTGAAAACTAAGATTAATAAATCATCATAGCAAGTTTAGTTTCAATTAACATTATAAATGTTACTATTTTAGCAAGTAATTGACATCTGATTAGCATGTTGCATGGTGTAGCTGTTTAGATATTAATCAAAGCTCTAAACCTTACTTACAAAATTACTTAAAGATATGTACAAAATTCTCCTTTACATGGTAACTAAGCTTATCTTTTACATGTGTTTGCTCAGAGCCACATCTTGTAGCACACACTGAGATTATTATTTATTAATTATAGTCAAAATTACCAATATGATTCAAAAGTCCACTGGGCAACACATCTGCCTTTTTGATATACACTCTGAAATCTCAACCATTAGAGAGGGTTTCTCAGCTCTGTGGGTGCTAGCTCACAAAACTACTCAGTTTTGTGCCTAAATCTGAACAAAACAGCAACTTAATTTTGAAAAAAATGAATGAAACTAATTTGCTGGCAGCTTTACTTTGAAAAATGAATGAAACTAATTTGTAAAAAATACAGCAATGAGTCTTTCTGATGAAAAAGGTAATAAAAATGCAATACATGCAAGTATATTTTGTACTTAGATCCAGTTAGTTTGTGCTAGAGCAGACTAAATTAAATACTATTAATCCTGCCCAAGAAATGTAAATACTAGGAGTTAAATCTGACTGTCTGAAAGTTCAAGCTAAAAAGGAAAAGCTACCCTTAAATTTGATCTTTTATATTTGAAATCTTTTGATGTCATTAAAATGATGTTTGGTCATTGACACATATTTGATATCATTGAAATATATTTGAAATATGGAAAAACTTGCTCTAAAGACTGTCACAATATGTATCAGAAACAGAAGAAAAAAATTATTCTTTCTTGTGTTGGATACGAATCAGAAGGAAAAATCTTGGGAAATGAGTGGTTTATCTGGTGTGATGACAAGTGAAAATATCAAATCTCTCTCCTTTGCTAGAGAACCTGCTCTCCTGAGACATCCAGCCAAGTAAACTGGATCACAAACATGACTTCAGAAGGGCACAGATGCCTTAATTCCTATTCAAGTGTAATGATCCTGCTGTGTGCATTCATCAAAATTTGGTAGCAGGACTTCCAGTTATTCCTAAGGAAGATCTCCAGGCAGCCATGGGGAGGAGTTCACATAGGCTCTTTAACTCTTTATTTTATATTGCTTAGTTTTTCCATTCCTATTCCTGACTGGCATGAATAACTTCACACCAAAAGGTTTTGGCCGCCTCTGGGGAAGAAAAAGGAACAGTTCATCTCTCTGCAAGAATTCCATTCAGGAGACTAATTCAAGGTGCTTTGGCAGCCCTTTGGAGCCACTGAGGAGCCAGGGGTCTGGATCCAGGGAAGGAAGGTCTTTAGGAGGAACTTCAGAATGCATTCAGAATTTTGAGAGTCTCATCAGGGGTTATTTTGTTGTGAAATTAGTAGTGATCAGGGTATGATCGTACTGGGACTGACAGTGACTTTTCTCAGATGTTGAAGAACTTGATGTCCCTCAAATCCACCTGGGCAATGGGTTCCCTGCATCCCGTGGCCCCTGGAAGGAATGAAAATAACCCAAGTGTGCTATAAAACAAATATTCAGCCTCCTTTAGGAGTGTATCCCAGGCTTATTGCCTAAATTGCCAACTCAGAGCTGGCTGGATGAGGGTCATTACCTCCTCCCCCAGCAAAGACACCCAGTGTGTCACACTGGAATGATTTACAGTGCAGAGCTTCTCACGTCAGCTGTTACAGGCAGCATTTATGGCAAAACAGAGGAGCCCATCAGTTCCAGTAGTTGAACAAACCATCGTTATACTTTTACGAAGAATAAACAGAAAAAAAAGCATTTAAAAAATGGAATTATTTGGGAAATGGGGATTAACTAGGCAGTAAGTGAAAGCAAGCTACAGCCTCGAGCAAATTTGTAATTAGGTAAGTTACAAACACTTCAATAATGAGAAGGATAATAGAAATTCTGACAAGTCCTGTAGTGGGGAGAGCTTGTGGGCACCATTGTAATAAATGAACAGAGATCTATTTGATTTTTTGTTAAAAGCGAGGAGCCCCAAGAGTTTTGTGTTACTTAATTTAGTGCTCGGTGAGGCTGTTTATATGAGACTTTCCCTTACATTTAAAATCACTTATTGCTGCTTTGGCAGTGTCTGTTAGATTCCATTAGATTCATTAGCTCTTCTGAAGAGCATTGCTCTCTGGAAATAGCTGAAACAGCTGCCCTGTGTAATTTTGTTATTGCTTTAATTTACTCAGAATTCTGCTTTAACACTCCAGCTATCAAATATAAAGAGGAAAAAACAATCAATATAAAAGCACTTTCTACCTCAGTGTTCTTACGTGTACACTTTTTGGGAAGATGAGTGAGAAAACAAAATGAATGTAAGTCTTTGTATTTTCCAAGAGATTTCATGGAGCTGCTGGAAATGGATAGTGCTTCTTAAAATGTCACTGCTGGAGTTCTTCGCTGTGGGGTGAGTTCCTCTCCTCTACCAAACTGCTCCTCTCACACGGTGAAACATCTGTCAGTCTCCCAGCCAAGCTGCATTCTGTCCAGTACCACTTTTTCACTCTTAGATTTTGGCCAAATAGGGATCAGAAGATCTAGACATGCTGTGCTGGAGTCCTTAAAGCTTTTCTTTTTCCCAGAAACGTGGGATAAGGTTTCACTGAGCACCTCAGTGCAGCTGCAAACCTGGTGTTGAAAATGGATAAGTCCATTCTGGAAAGTTCCTTTGACTTGCTAACAATACTCTTTATGTCTTAAAGTGTATATTCTTGTTGCTCACAAGAATACAGAATTGCTTCCTTTTTACAGTCCCAACCATCCAGTGAGAAAACGCAGAAATCTCCTGTTGCTGTTGAATACTGATTAGAACTACAAAACTACAGAACAGGGTATAACAACAACAACCGATCTGCAGCAGTTCAGACTCAGCATCTCTCACAAAAACTGAGTAATGTCAACCTAAAACTTGGTTCCTTGTTACCGGTACCTTAATAATATGGCTACAGAAGGGTTAAATCTATAAAGGAATGGATTTAATTTTTTTTTCCTAAGTATAGGAGGGGAGCAGAGGAGAAAGAGAAATTTTAGTCTTACATCTTTGTTTCTGTTCTATGTCTTTTAGTGAATGAGTAAATCTTCTGAAAGAGGACTTTAGGATGAGTTCTACTCTAGCACTTTCAAACTGACAGAGAGTAGGTTCAGATTCAATACTGGGAAGAAACCCTTCCCTGTGAGGGTGGAGACCCTGGCCCAGGTTGCCCAGAGAAGCTGTGGCTGCCCCTGGATCCCTGGAATTGTCCAAGGCCAGGTTGGACAGGGCTTGGAGCAACCTGGGCTAGTGGAAGGTGTCCGTGCCCATGGTCCCTTCCCACCCAAACCACTCCATGATTCTATGATTGCTCTGTTCCAGGCTTCTGCCTGAAATCCAGACCAGTCATCTGCAGCAGTTCAGGGCTGAGTGAACAGATACAAGTTTCTCCCCAGACTGTTTTGAGTAGGTTGCTAGTAGGAGTCACTGGGGAAGTGAATCCAGGGAATATCTTCAGCTGATTAGAGCGTGTAACTTCTGCAGAGCAGAAAGCATGTCTGGTTTTTTAATAAGCTTTAAAGCTTATTTTTTATCTAATGTAAATTGGATATTGGGAAATTATGAAACAGATGTTTCTCTTCCAAAGGTAACTGAGAGAGGGAGCTAGACTTCCTAAAACTAACAGAGATTATAAATGTTTCTTGTTCACAACTGGAGGATGGAATAAAAATCATAATGATGATTCATTATTTTGTTCAGAGTGATCTGAATAAACAGAAGATTCTGAAAAAAAATATTGTGAACTTTAATTTTTTCCAAAGAATATACAGGAGTTGTTTTACTTTGAGTTGAATGTTCTCTATGAACTGGTTCAATAAAATGAGCTAATGTTTATGTTGCTTGATCACATTCTATGCACTTTCTTGCCTGATTTTTTAAAACAAAAAGTTCCTCCCCACTTCTCCCCTCCTTTCTCAAAAAACTTACTTCAACAGAAATAGTTTGGTTAAGATCTGTTCAGAGTTTTAGAACTAAATAACATCTGTCAATGATGTCAGTGTTTGGAAGCCAAATAATTTTCAGAATTATAAGCTGACAGTGTCAGAGGGACAATTTACAGCTAGTTACTGAAAATCAATATGGAGCCTGCAAGAAGGTGAGATTTATAGACGTGGCAAACTATCTTGTTTAGTGAAACATCTCGGGATGATCCCGTTAATTGTGCTGCTCTATGTCCAGCTGCTGAAGATGCTGCTTGACAGCAGTTGACTTGAGCTTGGCACATGGAGTTGCTGCATTTTAGAGAAAAGGGAACCACTGTTGCATTTTCCCTTCTCACTGATCTCCCTGTGGACCTTCCTTTTCTTGTTTTTCTTCCTTTTCATCTTTTCAGTGCACACGCTGTGTTACGTATTGGTAAGGCAATACCAGATCCAAAAACAAATGGCTGCTTGGTACTTCTTTGAACTTCCAACCTTTTCATTTGGAATGCCAGAAATGTATTTTTAGCATGAAAACTAATACCAAAGGCTGGGATTTATGCTGTGATTAGAAGATCAATAGTCTGGTCCAAGGCCAGGCTATTCTACAGTAGGAAAGAAATAAAATACAATTAATTTCCTAAATTCTCTTGAGTCTCTTACAAATACAGACTTGACAAAGGGCTTGGTGGTTTTGTTGTTGGCCATGGGAAACTTTCCTAGACTTTTGCAAATGCAGGCCTTCTTTCCAATGGACAGACAACCATTACTTTCTTGAACAAAACTGTGTGCTTAAATGTGCCCATTTAAGCACAACCGGCCCATTTTTGTGTTTAAGTTGTAAGAAAATAGTTCTGGAATGCTAGCCCAGAAAACATACTGTTCTTCCCCAGAGTGCTTTGCTCTTAAAGACCATTATCTCCATGACCTGAGTTTTAACCTAACCATTCTCTACTGTTTCTTCAAAATGAATTAATGGTCTTTTTGGAAACAGTCATGTGATTTCCTGTCCCAAGGCCAGTGAATTAAGAATGCTACTGTTGTGCCATCTTATAGGTAAATGCATCTTTTTCCAATTGTTTCCTTTCAAAGCTGTTTCTGATATTACAGTGATGTGGAATACAGAGACAGACCTTTTCCTTCTGTTGTTAATAAGTCTTCAAATGTTAAACTTCATATTTCTGCTGTCAAAGGCAAATGTTTGTTTATGTCTTCCTCAACAGCTGTCATGTTAGTGTCACTCTTTCCTTATTTTTGCCTTTAATTACCTTTCAACATATAGTCTTGAAGATTAAAGGCCAAACACCTTTTTTCAAAGGTCATGCTTAACTGGCAGTGATGCTTATTGCAATTTTCTTAATAGATGAATGTGTTGTCATAGCACAAGTATGAAACACATCAATAGCTAGCATATTTTGTACTTTGCTGTGCAATTTTCCAACATGTTATCTTTTAACACTAAGTCATAGTCAGAAGATCTACTTACTACCCAATATATTCAGAATTAAGGTTAAGGTATTTCTAGTTTAAACAATCCAACAATGGATATGAACTTTAATCTAGTACTTATGTGGATATAAACGTATTTTTCCCCATTGATTTGTTTTTAAACACAAAAAGGATGCCCAGCCTACCTCAAAAGCAAAGCCTCCCTATGCTGTTTATTTCTCTGCTACCTGCTAAGAGCTAAACAAACAAGTAATGGTGCTAAAGCAAAACATGCCACTGAGAATTAACTGCATAAGTTACAACATGGTCCAGTCTTTGCTGTCAGAACAGACAGTTAGGAATCAAGTGGTAAACTACATACTGGTTTAACTAGTCTCCTCAGAATTGCTGTTGCTGATAATCTTAATATTCTTTACACCATTCGTTAATCACATCCCTTGTTTGCAACACACTCCACTCAGATTGTCAAAGGACAAACTGAGTATAGAAAGTTAAGATATTTAACACTATAATGGTTCACCGCTCTGCATTAATTGGGGAATTTGGAGAGCGTTAATTATCAATTTATACTTGCTGCAAACTCATCTGTTCCCAGTCCTTTGGGATTCATGAAGTGTTGGTCATAGTATATTGTTATCACTGGACCAACTGGGGGAAAACTAAAACCAGAGAGACCTGCACCTGATGAACTGTGATTGGCACTTACCATTTGCAGACCCACCTTATTTAAAAATGACCTGGACAAAAGGCAGATGTATCAGACCACTGAATTTCTGATGAATTCTTGGGCTACGAATCTTTACTTACTTTATTACTACTCAACAGTCTGGGGAGCACACTGATTTTTACATTATTAAGAAAAATGAATTTAAGTTATTTTTCAAATCATTTGACACTTAGTTTGGACCTGTTTATTTTAGCAGCTATTTCTGGACATAGCCAAATATGGCTCAGTAGAGATAGTTTGTTTTAAAGGCTTTTTGTTTAAAACACAGTAATTAGATTTAATTCTTTAGATTGCTTCTTCATACAAGTTACCACCAACGATTCCCTTTAAAGATAAAAAGCTGCGCTCAGAGAGTTGTTGGGCTTCTATTTCTGGGCACTCTGGAAAGCCTTAAGGGTGATGCTTGAAGGATACTTTCACAAAGCACTTCTCTGTGTCAGATGTGCTATTAAAAGCTTTAATAACATCATTAGTTTTTCCCAAAAAGACTTCAGTATTATGCCACACATGTATAAACAATAACTTTGATGTGAAATAGGTCACAAAACTGAAGGATGAAATTCCCTTTGCTTATAAGTGTCAGGAAGCTTGGTGGGTTTCATACTTTACTGAGGCAGAGCCTTTATACTGCCCAGTGATTTCTGTAAGAATGTATTTCATTCCACTTCTTTGGTGAAAGAAATGTCCATTTAAAATAATAAGCTATTTAAAATCCATTTTACAACTGAATAAGATACAACAGAAAAGTAAGTATCCACTTCAAATGTGTCTTATCATCAGTTCATAGTGCTGTGCCCTCATTTGTTGATAAGCAGGAGATGGTTGTCTTCCAGAAGAAGACAGAAGCCCCTAAAAATACCCATGACTCAATATTTCAGAAGTGTTGGAAGTCCAGTTCTGTTCCGCACTGGCAGAGTGGTGTATTTTCGAAGGAATAGTGTATTTGGAGTGTTTTTGATGGGGCTTGAATCAACCTGGTCTGGTGAAAGGTGTCCCTGCCCGCAGGAGCGGGTTGGAATGAGAGGATCTTTAATGTCCCTGGAACCCAAAAAATTCTATGATTCTGCTCTGATTTGATTGGTAATAAATTGAATTATTTTTCCACAAGTTGAGTCTGTCGTGCCTGTGATGGTAAAAGGTGACTGATCTCTCCCCATCATTATCTTGACCCAAGGGCCTTTTGCTGCATTTCCTCTCCTCTGTCAGAAGGGCAGTGACAGTGGGGCATTGGTGGGCATCTGGTGTCCAGCCAGGTTCACCTCACCTCACGAACAAGAATTAATAATTTGGAGATTTGGTCCTTATTTTGTGCTGAATTCTCGTGTTACTATACAGCTGTATCTTTCTATTCTCTGATCATCTCTGGGAAACTTCATAATTCCTTTCCACAGGTGAATGCTTTGGTATATTAATCTTGTAGCTGTTCTTAGTAGCATGAAGATCTCTTAAAATTTTTCTGATCATCACTGTGCATTTTCTGCCATGAACTCATAGCTCAGGATCCAAAACGGTAATGTTATTTGGTTGTATTATCCATGACATTTGAGATGGCAATGACTAAGATCAGGGAATATGGGACATATTTCACTCCTATCTCACTGTCAATTATCATCATTACTTTTATGCCCTCTCTATTTCTTTCTGATTTTTGCTGTTGCTGTTCTTAATGGCTGCTATGGCTCATACAAGCTTGAAGCCAATCAACATTTTATGTCAATCCAATTTGTCTCTTTTCAGTCATCTATTATTGTTTTCTTTTCTGCTAAACTTGCACATTTCTTCTGAAGAAATTTGGATATTGTACCTAAAAGGAGGAGCAGGAACCTGCTGTTCATGTTAAGCCTTCTCAAAATGGAATGAAAATGTTCTTTTATTGGGAAAGATTGAGACAAGTTTTGGAGAAAGGAACTTATGAATGATTCTTTCTATTATAACTAAAGCTGTATGGAGGACAATTTAACAGAGGACTGTAATTATTTGAAATAGTGATATTTTGGAGAAAAATAGTGAGTCTGGAGACCCAAACTGAACTATTCAGCAAGTTACATAAATGAAGTGGTGCATGGGAGAGGGTATAGAGACACATGGAGAACAGGTTTGTAGATTTTTAATTCGTATTTTTAATTACAATTTTAAAACAAATTAGTATTTGAAATATTTGAATATGCATTTGATGCTATATATTCTGAGCACGAGATGCTCAAGTCCCACGTTGACATTTTTATCATGTTTTAGAATGAGTTTGCAGTTCATCAAATGGTGGTAGTTTGGCATAAAAAACATGGATCTCATAAAATGTGTGATAGGGGCAGGTGAAGAAAATAAAAAGCCATTCGATATTGGCAGTTAGTCTTACTCTGTGTGGCTGTAAAGGAAAGTTAAAAGGGAGATATCAGCAGCATTTTGAACTCTACAAGAAAGATTGTAATTGTACCTGATTCATTATTCATCAAAGAGTGAATCTGACAAAAAACCTCAAAGGTAAGAGCAGTCTATAAAATGTCAAGACTAAACCAGCCATTCTGATAGTTATTGCATAACCTCTCAACTATACAACCTTATTTATTTATTTATTTATACTCTTGGTCTCATCTGTAATTTCTGATATTCTGTTTTTCAGAGAACTGTGATGATTCCTCAGGATGTTCCAGGACACTCACACAGTGTCTGTAAGACACTCCTCAAAGTTTTAGAAAATCTCGATAAAAATAAGACCAAGCTCCTGGCTGCAGTGGAGAGCAGTTAAATTGTAAAACTACTATTATTTTGACAGGAATATGTCTGGATATAGATCTTTATTTCCAGATCATGGTGCTTTCTGTCTTGTGCACATTGGCACTCAGGGCTGCGAGGAGGGATTGTTCATTCCTTTCACAGCAGGTCAAGACACAGATAGGAAGCACAACGAGGGACTCCCAGCTCATAAAACTCTCATTCACAAAGACCTGACAGTCGCTGATTTATCAAATTTTAGATCAGACACTTTCATACAGCTGTGTGACACAGACTTTTGTAAACCTTGTGTCACACTGCTGTTTCATCAGAGCCGTTCCACAGTTTCATGTGTTTCTTCTTGTATCTGATGTGTTTCCTCTCTGTTATATTTCAATAATTTTTTTGCAATTCCATCAGATGGGCAGAAAATACTGAAAGAAGAGATTTTCTATTAGCCAAAGCACAAATATCTCTGACAGGCTAGAGTCAGGAGCTCTAACATGATTATGGATCTAGCAGGATTATGGAACAGTGTGTGACTAGGGGCAGAATGGCTAATTATTCTAACTTATTAGTGGCCTAGACTGACTCAAGAACTGTTCCTGCCACTGTAGCATCAGCAAAGAAGAATTCAAGCTTCTTCACTAGGATCTAATTTTTCTAAACTTCATAACTCAAACTTAGGATATTTGGGTTAACCTATGAGAGCAATAAAAGGCACTCACAAGAACAGAAATTTGAAATTCCAAGAGCTTGTGGTTACATTGATGAATATAGAGTTTAGGGTTCTTCTCTAGTTTTAGGACATTTTCATATTCTAGATTACTGGAGCTTTCACTAATTATTTTAAATTAATTAAGAATGTTTTTCATGCTTAGTTGGAAATCTCTGTTAAAAATGATACATGAATTTTCAAATATTTTTAAATTCTATACAAGTCAACTACATGGATAATAATTGCTAATTTAAATGCTAAATTAGGTTAAAACACTTTTAAGAAGATGTGATAACATTTAAATTATGAAGAAAAATGACATATGGATTATTTGGACAACACTTTTTTTCCTTGGTAGAAAATGCAACAGTCAGGATCAGCCAAGGGGGTGGGATAGAAACTACAAAAGGTTGAGATGGCACAAATCCAAACAAGTGAATTAAAAAAAAAGTATTTCCAAAATTTCCTGGTTGAATGGTTAAACTGGTGCCCACAATACACTATAAATTAACCACAGAATTACTTTTGTTTGTGTCATACAGATCCATGAAAGCCAATTTAGCTTTTAAACTAGACCAATTTTCTTTTCTAAATGAGCTGAGGAAGGGTCACCCATCAGTAAACCTCTGTCAAACAAGCTTTTTTTAGACTGTCCAGCTCTGCTCTTTAATGGCACCAGTTTGAATTAGAACTTAATGTTATGTCACTTTAAATTAGTGGCTTTAGTCTGAATGTGGCCATAAAGAATATTATCAAGCCAGAGTAAACACATTTCTATCAAAACAAATCAGTCTGGCTTAGAAACAGCAATGCCACTTACACTCTGAGTGCTTGGATTTTGTGGGGTTATTGGCTGGATCTTTTCAAACAAAACACATGTATGTCTTCATGTGACAAAACTAGTGTATATTTAACATAATATATGCACAAGTGTAAAAACATATTGTCTTGTGTAAATTTGCAGAGGTCTCTTTCTCTGATTTATCCCCTCATTTGGGAGTTCTCATAAACCAGGTCCCTGCTGTGCCCCTACAATCAGGAGCTGTTGTATTGCTGTGTTTAGCAAACCTGAAGTAGTTCACTCCTTTTTGTCCCAATTTCATTGAACCCATCAAACCCTCCTGTGTTTTGACACGCAGCTCTGCAGTGCCAGATGTCACATGAATCACCGGGGCTTTCTTAATGTTCTTGTTTAGTTGGAGGAAACCTGGTGACATCTTTTTCTTGCCCAAGTAGCATCTCTTTTTATTTTCTGAGGCACCAAAGATGAATGTGTGTGCACACATAATCAGATATTGATTTCTGGGCAAAATGTTTGTAATTTACTTATGGGAGAAATAATTTAAGGCAGTTTTCCCACGGATAGTTAGTTCCAAGGGATGAGTTATTGAGTTTGGAATTCTGCATCTTTATATAGTGAAATCCAACAGTGAACGGCTGTGGGTGAGTTATTTGCCAGATGGCAGAATCTCTCAGCCTACTCCAAGCTGATAGTTTATATACACTTCCTACTACACATTGCAGGGAAAATGTCTCTAGAACCTGCAGTTGGCAACTGGCAGTCAAGGAAAAACTCAGCTGAACTGCCATTTGTCCCCCTAAATATTCCATAGTAAAATAAACAGAGCCATTCTGAACTGTCGGTTAGACAAATAAAAGTGGAAATCAATGGAAATGAAATGAAAGTAATTTTGGACTGAACATCTATTCCTTAATAAGGCAGAACTATATGGAATTAAAAGTGCATATAGGAACTGATCCATCCTAAGAAAACAAAATGAATGTGAAAATCTAGTTCTTAACAGTGTAATTCCCAATTATGGCACTGCCTTACAGAAGAAGAATGGGCCAGATGTTGCAGCTCTTGTCTGGACCTTCAATAGCTCAAATCACCCTGTGCTTTGTCACTGACTTATGAACTGGAAAAAGTCCATGACACAAATTGCAGGGGAAAAGCTGAACTTGTCAACTTTTAAGTGGAATAATTTTAAACTTTTTTTCCATTTATTTTGAACCCCATGGAGGACATAATAGAAGTTCAACCAAAACCAAACTTCATATGGCAAAAAATTAGGGAAGGCAATAATAAGCAGCATCAATTGTGTCTGTATCTTGCTCCTGACTCTGAATCTGGAGGCATGGGGGCCTGGAGTGGGGATTCTCCAGAGCTGACTGTGGAGGGGCAAATTCACTGGTGGAATCACTTGTAAAATACTCTGTTCTGCTGAGAAGTATTAACTGAGACTGAGTATTAACTGGTAACATCATATTAACTTAGTATTAAGTACATTAACTTCGGCATAGCTACACTTCATTGTAGACCTCAGCGAAGAAAGACAAACACATCCTCCGTGCTGGGGACATCTCCAGTGGGCTCCCTCCAGCCCTAGAGCTCCTTCTGGTCTGCTGGGACTCTCCCATGATTTGCTGATTCAATTAGTTAAACCCTGCAAGACAGCAAGGTTTTTATTTCTGAAATTATAATTTATTTTGGCCACATTCAGCAAATCAAACATAAGTAGGTCTGATATCATTAAATGCCTGGAATTTGCAAGTACTTCTAGAATCTGATCTAAATAAACCTTATTACTCCTGGTTACACTGGTGAAATCCACAGCAATCTGTTGGTTAAACTGATTGTACTGTGTAACATACCTTGTCTGCGATGGGACCCTGAGTCAACCAGGGCCTCGGTTTTTTTATATTTTTGCCACAATGAGATGTGGTAAAAAAACAGAAAAGCTTTTAAAAGAAAGAAAGATCTTAGATCTACAATGCTAGACAGGTGAAAAAGAATAACATATACATACAATAACATATAATGTCTCCTGGGCAGTTTGGGAAAGAAAGATGTATCACAAGTCAAGAGGACTTGCCAGTGTTATAAGGAAGATATCACCTTACTGTCCCCATTTCTAAATAACAACAACCTGACTGCCACTGTTTCTAATTAACCAAGGAAAATAGAGCCCCAAACAGTACAAATAGCAGCTGGTTATAAAAAGGCAGAAAGAAAACCTGAGCAGCAGGAGACATGATTTTACAATAATTGCAGTTGTGCTGAGGATATTGGGCAGTGCTGCTTTTCCTCTTGGTAAAACTGCAGTGACAAATCATCGAGTGAGGAAGACGAGGAGAGTTAGCAAATTGTGTCACCAATGAACTTTGTGTGGAATATGTTAACATTTTGGAGCTCAGATGAATGATTTTATTAAAGATCTGAGAATGCTAAAAAGCACATTTTAGAGCATGATGTTAAGTCTCTTGCTATCTTGAATCTTCAATTTATATTGGTACTGTGCTTTGCTGTTCTGTGCTTAAAAATAACAATAACATTTTAAATTATAAAAATTGATTTATCCCTCTCCTTACTCTGTTTTTAATGGTATTCATACATTAGGAAAGAGAATAGTGAACTCTTACAATAAATTACTTTACAACTCTCGTAACTTTTATAATTTGCACTTATATAAGATCCAGGACTCATACTTTCCAGAGTACATAAAAAGATGGAAATCCAAACTTGGAGAACACAGCGGAAACAAGACCAGACACCAGTTTCTGACATCTTTTCCCAAGTCAGTGATTTGCACGACAAATCCCAGGATAAAACGACACGAAGTATTGTATGAAATGGTAAGTGATAGAGATGTGTGTTTGCAAAATCTCCTTTTTACAGCAAGGTTCGTAATCTAGCCTTGAATTCTAGCTGATCAACTGGTTTCAATTACTCACTCCAGCAGCTATTTTTCAGTGGTTGATATTAAAGCAGTTGGTGCTCTTTGGTCTTGTTCTGTGCATACAAAGCCTTGTCAGAACACTCAAGATGCTGGAAAAAAATTCAAAGAATCAGAGAGGCAGAGGGTTACCTCCCCTCAGAAAGCCTCCTCAGGCTTTCTCATGCTGCTGTTTGGTCCCTGACAATCTGTTAGCAAAGCAGTTGGGCCCATGAGCACGGTTCCTACCTCACTGCTGTGTGGTTTTTGCCCCTGTGCTGGGTTTATGTTGATTTTTCTGTCACAGAGTTGCTCTGTGGTAATTTGTTGCAAAGGAGTAAGAGGCAGCTCCTTCTGCCTAAGTATTCAGGGTTCTTACACAGAGTTTTGAATCTTAACAGTGAAGTGTCCATGAAATAAATACTCTACACTGATTTTTTTAAGATCAGTTTTCAAAGGCTGTGAAACCCACTCATTTTAGTGCCATTTGCAACTGATTAGGTTGTATTGTACTTTGGAGTTATAATGGATTTGAAAAGTGGAAAACCTTTTAATAAACACAACTAAGTAAAAGTCAAAATATCTATACGATATGAATTTTTCAATTATTTCAATGATAGAGTGCAAAATCCCCAAAGTGAAGACAAATTTTGAAGGAATTATCAGAAGTGCTTCAAGTTTATATATTTTTTTGATCACGAGGAAAATTTCAGTACTCTTCAGACTCTAGTGCCTCATATCAATCTATTTATTTCTGTGGTTTTGAAATTATCCAACATTAAATTGCTTATGCCTGTGGTCCTTGCCTAAGGGGAGCAGTGATTCAGGTCCTCTAAGAAAATTCATGTTACATGATGGGAGATCCCGTTCCTCCAGTTCAGATGCTCAGATAAGGTAAAGAGGATTAGAAGTATGAAACACATCCATCTGACAAGGCTTTGCATTTCATAATATTGTACAAAAACCAGGGAGAAATTAAGACTTCCACAATGTTTAAATAATTCACAAGTTATTTGATTACTGTGGATGATTTTATGAATGACTGTATATAAAACTGTTGCAGAACTACCAGGGCATTGCTACTTCCATATGAAATATTTTCATAATATTGATATCATAATACTGATAACTTGAGTAATATTTAAAAAGAAATTTTAAACTGTTATCATTGGAGAAACTTTCCAGAAAGTATTATTTGTTCTAGGACATTTTAGATTATCTAATATCTTTGTCTACAAAGTTGTAATTATAAAATTCACCTTTATTTTTACAGTGGTTGGTGTTAAATTCTACATCTTCACCTCCATCAGGCTGCTGTTCTAGTTTTGTTTTTGCAATATTTGTTTGATCAATACATATTTTCTGTGAAAGTGAAGAGGTTTTAACTCCTTTATCTCCTACAAGCCATTGCCCAGTCAAGAGATTTCAGATGATGTAGCTTCAGCTCTGTTTTTACCAGAAGAAGGCAAGCTAATTGCAATTCCTAACACAAAAAAAAGGCATAAGTTTTAACTGGAAAAGAGTAGGAAAGCCTTGTTAGGGCATATTTAGTCATTGAGGGAAGATTGGAAATTTTTTTAAATTTAATTAGTATCTTTGTGGTTTGTTACATGTCATAGCTGTGTGCTTTTTTTGCTAGATATTTTCTGGTTTCTCTTTCTCTGTCTGTGTGCAAACTCATACATGGGGTTCTCAGTTAAAAGTCCAAAGCATGATAATAATTTATATACATTAAATTACATGAAAAAGTAGCAAAGCAGTAGCTTTTCTTCTTCCCATTAAACTGATTTTGGCAAAAGAGGTCTGGTCAATATTAACCAAATTATAAGATGACTTCCTGAGATGTGATATATTCATGTGGAAATACAGAGTATTTCTGCAGTGTTCCCGCTTTCCCAAGATCCAAAGTGCTTTTCAGTAACTCAGTTTGAGTTATCCCAACACTGCCATCTGTGAGAATAGAACAGATTTTATTCTTTTGCAGGTACCTTGTAATGTCTCATCTTTGCCTTTAAAAGTGTCAAAATATTCTGACAGGTGAGGAGTCCGGTTCCAGGGGGGTCATGAGTTCATGGAAGGAAATTACTGAGCTGTTCTTGTTAGAGCATGTCCATTTCTTTACTTTCAGCTCAATAGTCTTTGTTATAGTAGACGGAGAAACATATCCTTTTTTTTTTATTAATTTCATATTTTCACATTCTGGATCTTTTCTAAGTCAAAGAAAAATACCACCTGCTTTTCTATTTCTATTCCACTTTATAAGCATTAATCTAAGCAAACTTCTGCGACTTTGCTTTCCTTCTGCAGCTAGGGACTGTATTCAGGACAGTTCAACTGCAATTAAAACTCAGAATGGTTGGTTTAAAGTGCCTGGGTTTTGGTACAATAGAAGCACCAGTGTGGAGTCTGAAAGGAATCCACCTGGCTGTGTTTCACTTCCATGTGGGGTTGTTGCTTTGCACATGACTGTCATCCCAGTCAGGCTGTGAAATATGTGAAAATGTCAGTGGGAAGCTGCAATGCTTCCTGATGTTATTAAGACCAAACTGCAGATTTATAAAAAGGCAATTAATTGTCTGTTGGAGTTGAAGAAAATCAATGTGAACACTGCAGTACAGGGAAGGACATTAATAATCATAGAATGGGTTGGGTTGGAAGGGACCTTAAAGCTCACCCAGTCCCACCCCCTGCCATGGTTGCTCCAACCTGGCCTAGAACAATTCCAGGGATGGGGCAGCCTCAGCCTCTCTGGGCAACTTGTTCCAGAAATAAGAATGACTTTGAGTCAAGTCACACAATACCAGGTTTTCATATGCGTAAATTCCTGTGTCTCCTTTATTTGCATAATCTTTTGTAAGCAGGAAAAAGCTAGTTAGGATCACCTGAAGGAGAAAGAGAACCAGCACAGCCAATTAAGAGCTCATCTCTCTCATCACTGGCCCTTGAAATGGTAAAGCAAACCAGCTTTTGTAAATGATGAAAGCAGATTTGTAATTCTCAAGAGAGCACTGGAGAGCAACATCAGGTAAGAAGAGAGACAAATTTATGAGCATTTTCAAGGCAGAATGTACCATCGTTAACGTGATTTAAAAACTCACATGAGGGTCTGATAACGAGAAGACTGTGGGCTGATTACCTCTGTATGTATAGGTAGTGTTTCCTATGGCTACTGCCATTTGAGGAACCTTGCAAGGTTCTGCAAGAATCATATAATTATTATTAGAAGACTAATTGAATTCATTTTGCAGAGCTGTTCTTGAACAGAGGAGAGTGCCTCATGTTGTAACATAATACAAATATTTTCTAAACAAATTCATCACAAATGCATTAACTATCTTATAGCTTTGGTTAGAATCATGTTCTTCTACCTTTCTCTATATGTCATAAGTTGCTGACTGATAACATTTGTTGTCCCATGTAGAAACTTGCCCAAACTAATGCTACACATCAGATACATCCACTCCTTTTATCCCTTTTTTACACCTGCTAAATGCAGAGGTTGGATGGTTTACACCCCTGCAGAGTTTTCTGTCTGTGCCTCCAAATGCTCCAGTGCTGGTCCTAAAAAAGAGTGGCAACTTTCTAACTGTGCAATATGTAGTGTTTTGTTCAAGCACCAGCACATTAAACAGTCAGCACAGTCCATTTAAAATAATTAGGATTAATTTTCTCCAGCTCTCATGAAAACAAAAATAAAACTACTTGCAGCTACCTGCACAGTGGCAACATAAGTATGATAGACTAAACTCATTACTAAATTCATTACAGGTGATTTAATTTAAAGAAATATTGGCCAAGCTTTGCCAATGTGACAAGTGACTTTGAGTTCACTATTTTTGCAAACCCACATCAAGATACATCTTTCTTCTGAGCACTTTTCCAAATGGAAAGAGCATTTTTCGTTGGGAAAACCTTGATCTGAGAAATTTACAGGTACTTCTGAGAGCAACATAAGCCAAATCCTGTCAAAAAACATCGGGTTTTAAAAAATGAATGTTTTCAGATATACTTAGGCTACTCATAACAAATTGGATGATTATTTAAAAATTTCATGTAAGCAAACGAATTGCTGAGTTCCAAATTAATTGAAGTTCAATTGAAATAAGTAGGGATATTGAAATAAGGCTTGAAGGTTTTGATTCTTGGTTAATGGGGATCTATACAGTTCCTATATTGTTTTCCTAAAGCAATACATTTGGAATAAAAAAGAATTAGGTAAGGTTTTATAATAAAGAAAAATAAAAAATTAGGAAGGAGTTGGAGACTTGAATGTATGCATCAACCTTTTAAGCTTTACCCTTTGGTGGTCCCTTCTTCCCTTATCCTGTGAAATAGGAATAAACATCTTCAGAGAGGCTAAGAAACAGTATTCAGTGATCCCAGGAGCTGATTGAATAAATATCCATGTACTTTCCCAAACTTTGATAAAAAATCCCAAATAATTTTTGGAAGAACTGATCAAAAGCTTCCTGACTTTTTTCTCCTAAATTCGAAAGTTGTCCACATTTTAATCTTAATGGGATAGCAGCAATAGTTGGTGCCCATGAGCCCAAATTTGCTGTGAATTTCCATGAGAAAAATATGAATGAGAAACGATGGTATAAATGGTGGGTGGTTAAAAGTGCAAACTAGACTAATTAATTAATAAACTGACAGCTTGAAGTTTGAGATGTCGGTTATAAAGATGAGAGAGAAAGCAAATGTTCTCTGTTCCCCGCTGCTCTACCTGCCCAATATCTAATTGGCAAAAGCTAAAAATTCCTCATAAATGTGCTCATTCTTTTCAGAACCTGTACAGAGCACCACTGTACGTTGTCAGATTTTTTAGATGACATGATGCCAATTACTTGTCATTCTATGATCGTTTTTCTTATGACAATATCAAAGTCTCCCCAAAGCCTGATTTTATTTATTTCCTGAGCCTTTCTCAGCATTGGGGTGGTGGGGGCTGGTGACACTCCCCATAGCTGTGTTCCTGGAGAGCAGTCAGGGCTGTTTTCTTGCAGGCTGCATCTCCCCTCCCCTCCCACCATCCTGTTACTTCTTTCCACATCAAGAAACAAATTCTCCAAATGGTGCCTTTTTTTTGCTGTTTTTTGTCTCCTTTCCTGCTGCTTCCTTTATCATTTCTCACTCATTCCTGTTCTGCCTAACTTCATGCTGTTATGCCAGAAGATGTGAGGTGGCCTTGTTACTCACAGTTCTATGGGTGTTTTCCATGTTCAGGTGAGGTTTGATTTTCCCAGAAAGGTTGAAAGGCATTGTTAGTCTGCTCACTCGGGAGGCAGTGGAGGAGACACTGGGACTGAGTAGGGAATTTTTCTCCACCTTAACCTCTCTTACTAGAATCAGCTCCTGGAGGAAGAATCAGTTCTTACTGAGAATGAGGCTTTTGTTGATGCAGGAAGGGAGTTTTAAGGTGGAAGGAGCCTGGCAGGTATCTGCTGTAAATGATTAATTTATATTCTAGGTTTGATATATGTTTGTAAATAAACGAAGCCATTTTTGCCTCAGCTGTCTGCATTTGCCATCAGAGCTTGTGTGTATCTCAAATGTGCCAATTCTGCTCAACTGTCACAGCCAGTGAGTGAGTCCAACACACTGGATCCGACTGACAACGGCAACTCCTACAGAACCAAATTTTCCAGGATAATGCTGTTAATTGCTGACCTCTGCATTGCTTAAACCTGAACTGCTTATTCTGCAGTTGTTCCAAGAAAAGGGGAAGCATCAATGATGTTATTGTTGCTACCTCTGTAAAATACTCTTGGTAATTATAAGAGGTTATGTTGAAGGATGGATAAATAAACACTATGAGATTCTGAGCACAAGTTCTCTTGTGTTCATTGTTTTTTTCAGGACATACATATGTATATACCCTCTCTGTTCATTGCTATTGCTAAGATAGACACACTGGGAATTTTCAGAGGATGAGTGGCCTGCTCCTGGCACAGGTAACTGTTGGCAGTAGGGCAGGTATCACACTTCAGCTGTCTGGTGCCACCCATACAGTGCAGTTGTCCCCACTGGGGCAAAGCATTCCCTAAAACATGGGTTTGATAGGGGAACAAAAAAAATCACTCCTGCAGCTGAATTAATGTCTTTCCTGCAAAGTTTTGTTTTTAGTCTCTTTTTCAACTCCCACCAGTCATGTGCACTGACCCGTGCCCAGGGTGCAGCAACAATTTTGTCTTCAGGACATTTGTATGCACTTGTGCCAGTCTCTGGTTATACTTTCTGCTGGAGGTGTTGATACTGTTTTAAAAGACACTTTGCAGATTTCCTGTGTGAAAGCTGTCAACCTGGAGAGAAGGAGGCTCAGAGGGGATCTTCTCACTCTCTGCAACTCCCTGACAGGGCTCTGCTCCCAGGGAACAAGGGACAAGACAAGAGGGAACCACCTCAAGCTGTGCCAGGGGAGGGTCAAGTTGGTCATGAGGAGGAATTTCTTGCTGGAAAGGGTGGTTAGGCATTGGAAGGGGCTGCCCAGGGAGGTTTGGAGTCCCCATCCCTGGAGGTGTCCAAGGGAGTCCTGGACATGACACTGAGTGCTCTGGGCTGGGGGACAAGGTGGGGATCGGACACAGGTTGGACTTAATGATCTTGGAGGGCTTTTATGATTCTATGTGACCTAGAAAAGCAAATGTGTGTAAAATCCTCCTTCTGGATGCCCAAAACAGTGGCAGCTCTAACTCAGGCAGGCTCAGTACACACCTTTGTGTGCTGTGGAGCCAGTATTTGAGCTGTGGGTGTCTAATATTGACATTTTGGCATGGTGGGAGAGGAGGGTCACTCAGGACTTCACTGAGATGACCCTGAAAGTTCAGAGGGCGGCTGGACCCTCTGCCTCAGTGGAAGAGCTTGCCCAGGACCAGAAGCCAAGCACACGAAGCTGAGCCCATTATTTAGCCTTGCATTCTTCCTTGCCCTGTCCTGTAGAGACATTGAGGCTCACCTGTGCACCTGTGAGTGTGGGGCTCAACTTGCACTTTAGCCCAAATTCACAGGACAAAGCAAATTTCCTCACTGACATGGCACAAGTCCAAGACCCCGGTAGGGAGGAAACCTGTGTTTGGATGGGTTGGGCATTTGCCCTCCAGCATCTTCAGATCCTCGTGCCCTTGCAGAACCTCCTCCAGGATTTTCCTGTCCTTCAGGGGGAGAACAGTGAAACAAGCCATTTTAACACCAAATATTGGATGTTCTTCTTTTGGACAAACCAGCTGTACTGTCGTCCCTTCTCCACTCTCTGGGCTTCAGATAACACAAAAACTTAGTCACACCTTATGGTGCCTTTTTTTAATGCTGCACAATACCCTGTACAACAATCAATGTCCAGGTATGTTGTCTAGCATTTCTCTTTCCTTTTGGAGAGTGGTATAAATATTAATAGCAGTAACCATGGATATTCTCTTTTATCTGACATGGTACAAAAGAAGAAAGCTTCTCCACATCAAATTGACTATCGATCTTGATGTCTCTATTTGTGCAACTACTGTCACTGTAATTTCAACACTATAATTAAAATAATATTGAAGCAAGGTAACCTTATTCAAACTCAAGAACAGTAAAATATAGATAAAATATGATGGATGGACTTATTCTTCTATCTTATGGAATAAGGGTTAACTAGGAGCCAGAGACGATATTACAGGGTAAAATCAGTGTTAAAGTAGTGTCAGCCCTTGAATTTGTTGAAGTGAAAAAATCAATGTATTGTGAGAGGAATTACAATTCTTTTAGGAGCAGGAGCCTCAAATGAACAGACCTGAAGTAGGAAAATGACTTGGAAATGAGTGAAGGCTTGAACCAGACCTAACTTTGGTAATTTTCTCTCTACATCCGTCATGTTTAGTGATTATGCTTTGTTTGATAACAAGGACAAACACTATTTTAGCACAACTGTTCTTTTGCTTTCATTTTTCTGCAAATAAAACCATTAAACAGGTGGGTTTTTTTCTGGCTACCAGCTCTTTCCATGGTAAGAAGAAATTATTGCCCCCATACATTCTCTTTTCATTCCAAAGCATAATGATTTCCCTTGGCTGCTGAACAGATAAAAGATGGAACAGAATGTTTTTAATGTAGCTCTGATTGACCTTTATGTTCACCACACTGTCTGGCTTTAATTCTTCTTAGAATGACGTTAACATTTGTTGAATACATATACAATTATATTTGTTGCAAATGTTGTATATGGAGAATGCTTTGCTGCAGACTGTTCTTCAATAGAACTGTAAAGTCTTTATGCCAGCCATGAGGATTGCAAATCTCTGATTATGGGATTATATTTGCTGCAATCAGGAGGTTTTTGTGGTAGAATATTTTTAGTTTTCCTGCATGTTTTGTCTCCCTGTCCTTCAGCAGTGAGTACATCCCTTCTCTAAATTTCCTTCTTTACTGGGTTTACTGCACAAAGAACTTATGAATGGCTGAGACATCCATTCATATCTTTTAACAGCCTGTATTCAGGCTATGTCTATTCTCATTCTTTGGAAGGAGAGACTCATTTTCCACTATTGTTAAAGAGGAATTAATTCTTAGATTTATGATTTTTAAGCATTTGTTTTCTGAGAGCATAAGCAAATAAAACAGTTGTGCAAACTGAGCACATCTGGCTGAAAGGGGCTTCTTATTCGTAAAGCTCACCCTGTATTGATTAGAGACATAACAAAGAATGGGGCAGGATTTAATTTTCCAGCAATATAAACTATTGTAGTTTTAGTAAACATAAACTATTGTAATTTTAATAAACATAAATTGCCTCGGTCCGCGTGGGAAAGGGGGATGGGACCAGGCACTGCAATCAGGGTTCTGACACAGCTGAGGTGCGGTGTATCAATGCCAATTTATTCAGGGGTACAGGGGTTTAAATAAACGAGGTTTGAGGGGCGGGTTCCAAACCGGGGAGGCGCAAGAGATTGACAGCTCAGGGAGAAATGTGATAGGGAGACAGGGGGAAGATGGGTGGAACCCCCGGGTCTCTGAGGGAACTGGCCGATGGTAGCTCTCCCTGCACTGTGGTACACGACAGCCAATCAGCAACAGAGGAGCGGGAAAACAGGGGAACAAAGGGACAAACTTTCGAAGGGAAAATCTGAGGGAGAAATGGGGACAATATGGAGGTTCAACAGAATTCATAAATTTTGACAATAAACTGGGGTACATAAGAATTCATAAGTACACAACAATAAACTGGGGTATAACTGTCAGTCCACTGGGTGAATTGTCCAGTCAGTGACAAGTCCATTTAGATACCATTTATGCTTCTCCAGGCAACATATCTCTCCCATTCTGTCTTTTCATCCATCACAATAAACTATTGTAATTTTAATAGTCTTATATTCTTGTTCTAAGATTAAATGGGGGAAAAGATGTGAGAATTACAGTGTTCTGGGAGGTAGGAAGGGACAGTATGGAAACAGAAAGAGGATGTTAAGATGTCTGGGTTCATCTTCTGTCATGGCATTAAGTCACCTATGGAGTCAGTTTGGGACCTGCTACCACGACTGTGATTCATGGTGAAGTTACAGTGCCCTGACACTGCCTCCTGTAAGGCAGGGAAGGGCCACACAGTGCCTGTGATGTGAGTTGTGAGGTTTTTCTTGCTTTTGTTTGTTTGGGAGGTTGTTGTTTTCTTACAGTGAGAAAATTAATGTCAAATTCATACAGAAAGGGAAGGTCAGAAATCTGACAAATATTGTCAATGGATGGATGGATGGTTATTATAAGAGCAGGGAATATAGGAAAGCTAAAATCCCATAATCTTCCAGTTCCTAGAGATTCTTAATCTTAGATAAACAAAGTAAAATTATCACAGGAAACAGCCCAGCCAGAAAAGCCTTGAAGGGGAGAAAGAGTTTTTCCTCCTCTAAACTGTCTAAGGGAATTACACAGTTTTGGAGAGCACCTGCAGCTTTCTCTGCAACACTCAAAACCTGCTCATATGATATCTCTGGTGTCAAACAGTGCAACTGGCAGTGGGACTTGCAGCTCAAACCTGGTTTATACTTCAACTACTCATGGTCTGCCCTTCCCAGGTGGGGAATTTGCTCAATGGCCATAATCCCTTCCAAATTTTTGTTTCTCCTCTGTGAGCTCTGAATCCCAACTCCATTCTCAAGGCCACAGGGAACCTCAATGTTCTTTGCACACAGAAAATTGGACTTTTATTTTGACTCCAGTCCTGACTCACTTGTCACTTGAATATTGCATGTAGGTGCTCTTTTACCCTCACACCTCCAGCTTTAACATCCAATAGAACAACTATTTCAGAGGGAAAGGACATATAACAATCACTTAGTCCAACCACCTGACCAGTTCAGGGCTGACCAAGTTAAAACATGTTGTTAAGGGCACTGCCCCAATGCCTCTTAAACACTGACAGACTTGGGGCATTGACCACCTCTCTAGCAAGCCAGTTCCAGTGTTTGACCACCCTCTCAGTAAAGAAATGCTTCCTAATGTCTAGTATAAAACTTCTCTGGAACAGCTTTGAGTTACTCCCACGTGTCACATCATTAGAGACCACATCTCCTCCTCTGTAGAGGGTAATGAGGTTGTCCTCATCCTCCTTTTCTCCAGATTTGACAAGTTCAGAGTCCTCTGCTGTTCCTCACAGGAAATTCCTTCAGCCCTTTCACCAGCTCTGGGTGCATTCCAGGACATATACATTGACATTCTTCTTAAATTGTGGGGCCTACCTGGCTTGGGTGTGATGGCACTGATGTGGTTCTTCCCTGACCTTTGGAGCCCAAATGTGGATGCCATGTGTGTTCTCAGCTGTCCCTCCCCAGCAGTTATGAACACCATGAAGGCAGGTCAATGATCCATGTACTTAGGTCACATAGTGACCAGCCTGGAGTCCCTGAGAGACACTGGGTGTACCTGAGATTTGATCAGATCCATTAACTTATGTCTTCTTATGTTTGCATTTAGAAAAGGAAAATAATTTTTAGAGGTTTTTGTTCTTAGTCTTCACCCTCATCAACATTCTGCTGAAAACGGAAACAACAAACGGGTCACTTCAGTGCCAGAAATGTGGTGTGGGGGCAGCAACAGTGACAGCTCTGCTGCAAATCCCTCACACAAATTACTTTAATGTGGTCCAAAGTGACAATAGATATTAGACAAGGTCCAGAAAACATCTAAAAAGCCTTTATTTTTCGTCAGTTTTGTTTCTGTCTTCTCTCCCCCTCCCCCCAAATATCCATCATCACTTCTCATTCTTGTTGTGTTAAGGACTCCTGATGAGTTGATACCTGAGTATCTTAAGGACCAACCACTCTGCCTGATTTTCTTTTCTTTTTCTTGTGGGTTATGGCTTGAATGAATGTCAAGATAATCTTTGCTGTTCTTGAGGGCACCTCATCTCAGTATGCTTTTTGCTGGAGTTACTGGAATGAACCTGTCATGGTAGAACCACAATAAAGTCTTTTAAAACTGTCCTAAACAGAACTTTTGGCTAGTACTTCTGGACTTATTTTTCCAGGGAAGATACTTATGTATTTCAAATACCATTATTCAAACATGGATATATTTTATAGAGGCAACTTTTCAAAATTAGAATATACTGAGGAAGATTTGTAAGATGCAGACTTGAATGATTCAAAACTGTAATAGTGACCTCTAGTGACTGGAGAACTCAGAAGGTAAACCCAGTATTTTATAAAAGTTTAGAATGGCATTATAATATTTATGAGAGGGAATTTTGGCTTTTATGCCTTTTTCAGGCAAAAATCATGATTTGTAACTAAAACTGGTGTCCGCTTAAATATTCCCTTCGTAATAATCCTTGAACATATTTTAATACCTTTATTCTAGTCTGTAAGTAATTAAACTGTATTTGAAACACATCTGAACTTCTTTGCTGTGTGTTCTTTGGTACAGAGGGGAGAAAATAAGAATACTCCAAATGCCTTCACACCTCGTTTCAAACTCTTTATACAGATTTAATTTTACAGAATTCTGTTGCCTGTGGTCTTAGTCTTTGGGTAGCTTTTACTGAAAACTGCTCACATGACTTGAGAAAATGTTCATTAAAACCACAAAATATTGTGCTTTTAATGGCATGGTTCTATAGGAGTTTAACTTTGTTTAAAGCAAAGGATTGGGGACAATAAAAGGTTGGAAAGAGGAAAAGAAATGCAAATTCTATTTAAAGCTCTCCTCCACCCAAGAAAAACTGCACTGAAACATAACCTAAATGAATGGAATAACTTCTGCATTTGTCATTCTCAGTGTTTCATTTAGATATAACTGAAACAGAATTTTTTAGGGGTTTTTTTTATTTATTTTTTTCTGTTTGGAGGAAATTACTCAGCTGAATAATATAAGGAGATGGAAACATGACAGGTCTGAAGGAAACAGTGCCAAGACAGCATGGGAAACAAACAGTCAGTGAGTAATTTCCATTTGATTTTAAGGAGATTTTACAGACTAAAAAAATCTGCCCAAAGATGGTGATAACTTTATGTAATTAAAGGCATTTGCCTTGCTGGCAGAAGCTTAGGATGCAAATATGTTGATACCTTAAGCCCCTAAAGGTTTTTTATTTTTCTAATATTTGTAAGCCTTGTGAGTTTTATAAGTAGGCTCTAAAAGCAGCATCCCTTACATCCCTTTCCCTGTAGCACCCTTGTTTACACATTCCTTAACTCTCTTACCCCGTTCTATGCTCCCTATATCACTCCTACCCCCGAATACAGCAGAAATGTTTAGTCTTTTGTCAAGGCAAGGCCTAGATTGTTTGGAGAATGCTTGTATCTTAGCCTAAACCGCAGAACACGGTCAAGAACCGGGTGACTATGTACCCTCTGTGCCCCAAAGAAGATGAAGATAGGATGAAGAGAGGGTCCCGAAATGCACCCCAGACCCATTTTCAGGGGGTGGACCCGGGGCAGTCCAGAGTAAAGGCCACAGGGTGGACACATTTGGGATTGGATGGATGGTATTATAAAATGTAGCATCTCGGGCACAGGGGCGGGCGCGTTGTAACATCTTTGCCTTGGCAAATAAACCCTTTCTTATCTCACCCCTAATTAACTGCTCCGGAGATTTTTTTGAAGCACCTAAATCCCACAGCAACATGTTCTGTTCTGCTGTAACTTCGGTGAGGTTATAGCAGACACACCTTTAGTAAGTGATACAAATCCATATATTGAATGTGACTCCAGCTCCTGTTGTGCAGGGATTTTAACACTGTTTGTGTCTTAGAGTAGGTTTGTTCGTTAATAACCCAGACTTTATCCAGATGAGATACAGTTCGTAAAATATTTTGAGATTAGATTTAAAATCCCTGTGAATCTGAATCCCTGTGACATATACACAATGTGACTCACAACACAGATCCTTGAATTTTCGTTCCTTTCATGTTCGGTTTGATAGATCCAATATTTTCCTAGTTTGCTGAATAGGACAATTGTTCTTGATGAGTTTTTCAGATCTTTCCTGTGCCTTGATGTTGAAAACTCTGGAGAGATATTGATTCTTGATGATTTCAATGTCTGGTAGGACAGAAATTTTGATTTATTTGCTATTAGATGTCATTGCTGAACTGAGACCAGCTTATTTGGGCAGTCAGGAATGAGAAGAGGTGGTTACTTGATTTAGTATTTTGGTTAGGAATTATTTTGCAGGAGAAGTTATTTTGATTGCATGGTAAAGATCATGGTCTCTGGGGTTATATAGCAGAATTTACTATTATCAGCAAAGTCTCTTGTTTGTTAAGTTTGAAAATTTTGCTAACAGCCACACCATATTTTCCAAGAGAGTAAGTCTTTAATAGAAATTGCACTGCTGCTATGGAGAAAAGCTATGGAAAAGCATATAATTTTGAACTTGCTTGCATCTATTGAAAATTTTAGATAAGAATTTTAAAAGCTTAATTCTCATTTAGGGAGCAAACACTTCAAAAGTGATCAAGATTGCCCAAACGTTATTGCTGTCAAGCACCTTGAAAACTCAGAATCTTGGTAAGTTCATCTTTCAGGCTGTGGAACTCTGCAGTAACATGATGTGTTCTCACCTTCAGCCACACTTCCCAGGAGGCTGAAAGGGTCTATTTTCAAAGAATTCTTTGACTTTGATAGCATCCCTTAGATAGTCTTGGGGGGAATAAGATTTAGTTCTGTTTATGTCCATGATGTTATTTCTGCTATCAGATTGGAAAGAGCTCTGAGCAACCTGGTGCAGTGGAAGGGGGTTTGAACCAGATGATCTTTAAGTTCCCTTCCAGTCCGAACCCTTCTATGATTATATGGTCACAAAACATTAGTATAGTCTTTTTAAAAGTTATATCAGAGAAAAATATATCTGGAAAATTCTCATGAAATGAAAGAAATGGCGTAATAAAAGTGCGCATCCCAGAAAAAAATAATTGTATAGATGGGCAATCTTCAAATAAAATGTTACCAAACATTTGTTTAGGTTGTTGAGGGTTTTTTTGACAAAATAGACATTAGTTGAAATTTATCTCCCAGACCTTATTTGTAACTTTTAATTCTAAAGACCATTAAAATTATCATACAAGTCACTAAAATGTTTTGAAAAATGGAGTTGCAATCACCTAAATTACAGAAGCAAGCCTAGTATAAAGCATCTGCCTCTGTGTTGCGTGGGGTTTTTTTTCATAGCACTCTTCCAATGCCATTCAGTGCTAATAGTAGCACTCTCTCCTTTTTTTTCCACGCTTCTTTTTATTTTTTCTGTTCACTTTTAACCTCTATTGAACTGTTTGAGCTACCAAGGCTTAGGAGGAAATGCAGGTTGATGCTTCAGACTTGGAGAATTGCAATGGGGGGTGTTTACAACCCTTCAACACTATTTACCCCTTTCATTATGAACTTAGTAATAGCATTTTTAGGGTATTTTGGAGATGGTGATGCTAAGCTTATCAACTTACAACTTTCCTTAAAGACTCCCAGATGTGTAACTGTGTAGGGTAGAGGCACCTCCTCTTTGGTGAGTGCTGGGGTTCCTCTGTCGTACATTTAGGCAGAGACTGAGTGCTCCATATCCTGCACGTCCTACGTTTGTAGGTCAGAGCTGTAGGCACAGCACTCCCTGGGCAGAACCTATTTAGGGATCACAGCCTCAGTAGGCTGGAGCTGAAAAGTAGTGTTGCTCTCTATTTTAGTTTTTTTGTAGTTCATTTCTATGGTGACACTCAGATCCTTGAACAAGTCCTGAGATTAGACCCTGTAGGCAGGATCTGTACTAACAAGATGTTGTGCTATGATTATTTCAAGCTCTGCTTTGCCTGTCTCCATTACTTTTGTATTTTTGTGCTGCATGTAAAAGGAAAGCCAGATTTGAAGGTTATATTCGCTTACCCAAATGTCAAGTTCTGTGTGAACATCTCAGCTGACATTTTTCTCTGCTTGGTGGAGAAATGATCCAAATGTCTGACAGCAGTACTGTACCACCTGCATCCTACTAGCCATGTTCAGACAGGAAAGCTTGATTTGGTCATTGTCTTAGGGAGCTGATAAAGACCTGAAGTTGGAAAATGTTAACATAATAGCTTGACATTTTAATTCTTTTTGTTCAGCTCAGATCGAAAGTGAATTCATGTGTTTAATCTAAGGGAATCACTGCATGTGGAATATTTAATAGACTGATTACTTCCACTTTAGCCTTTTCTTGCACACACCTCTTCTAACAACTATATAACCCCACTATTACCAGTAGTTAATGCTTCCAAAAGGAGAGGTGATTCCATTTCTTTAATACTCAGGAGTTCATGTTGTGTATTTCATGCCAGATTTCCAAAAGGGGCATAAGGGTCGGTAGTATCTAATTACACATCTAATCAATGGGCTATGACTTCCTATATCTAGACATGTAAGTTCAAGGCTTACCATTTCTCATGGTCTGCTTTATGTAAAGTTATTTTATGTGAAGTGTTTGCAGAGTGGAAGGGACACTTCTTGTCTAGATGCACCATGTTTCAAATATCTCAGGCAGACACCAATGAATACCTCCAAACAATGGCATCAGTGGGCTGAAATGTGTCAGCTGTCTCACACTGCAGCTTCTGCTCCCAAGAGATTAAAGGGATTTGTGCAGAACTGGAACCCTGTCCTGGATCTGAGCCAGATCTACAAGCACATGCTCCTGAAGGAGAGGTGAGTGTCAGTCCCTCCTCCAGCTGGGCTAAAGGGTGGGGAACACCGAGTGCCTCAGGGACTCACCAGCCCAGGACACTGCTTGTGCTGCTGGGATTACAAACAAAAACCAGTGCAAAAGCCAGACACAAAACTCCCTTCATGTGTGGTGTTTTTAAAACCTCAACCCTCTCTCTTGCTCTCCCCCTCCAAGAGTATGTGAACCCAGTACAACCAGAACATTGTATTTGGTTCAACAGTGAGTAAAATGAAATTCTAGTCTAGGTGAGGAACTCTGGAGATTATACTTCGTGTTCCTTTCATGTAAGTAAGACTTATGCCAGTTCTTGATTTATCAAAACTGCAAAATAATTTACCTTCGTTATGTCTGGGGATTTTTTGCTTCAATTTTACCCATATTGTTTTGATTCTTCTAGGTTTACTTCAGCTTGTGTTAAAAAAAAAAAAAAGAGTTTTACTTAAACTATTGAAAAAAGAAGAGACTGTTAAATAGAAACAAATCCAAGGTATGCTTGGTCAAATTCTGTTGGCAAAGTGAGCACTGCCTGTGAGAGGGCCCCCAGCAACACCTCTCACATCCCTCCTCTCTGAACTCTGAATGAGTTCACAGCCCTTGTATTGGGACGAATTTGTGATGATATTTTTTGGTCTGTGTTTGGCCTTAGCCACCTGCAGTAGTTTATAGTTCTCCCTGCCAAGTTCACTGATAAAACAGTGAATTTGGCCTTGGAGGGAGAACTTCTGTATAAACTGTTTTAATTGGTCTCCTGTGATTGGTTACTTGTCTGTCAAGGCCATTTGGAGGAGAAAGTGATGATGGAGGGAGGAAGCCTCGTCCCCAGACTCAATTAAGATAGACCCCCAAAACACTCTGCGCATGCGTGCGGGGATCTCCGAAGTTCTCACGCATGCACAGAAGAGGTGCACTTTCATAACTAGGGAGGTGGGACTGAGGGCCTTTGGCTGGGCAGTGCTGGTCACACCTTGGAGGTTGTGGTCTCTCAATTAATTGTTTAAAAAGCGGATAGTGCTTTCTGGCAGTGAGTTAGCTTTACTTCAAGGACAATGTTGCCTTTGGTGGGGACGCTTGCCAGCTTGTGAACTTACTGACTCTCCGAGGATGCCGCTTGTGCTACGGGTAATTATAGGTATGCTAGGTCGGTAAGATAACTTTATAGGCAACAGCTGGGTAACTGGGGAGATCGCACTGGGGGCTTATTCCTCTCCTCGTTCCTCCCTTTTGGTTTTGTTCATTTTCTTGGCCACCTTTTGTAATAAATACTGGTTTTTTGTTGAGCTAGCAACAGTGTTCGTTTTTCGTGCCTGTATATCTCGAACCTTTTCCCTGATAAAGTAACCCCTCCCCATTACAGCCCTGTATGGGGAACTGTTCAGACAACTTGCTGAACTAAATAAAACTGGGATCTGCGTTACATGGACTAAATGTTTTCAATGGAGATATTTCATTTGCTGACATGTGACACTGCCAATGTGTTTTGCTTTTCTAACTGGGATTTCTCTACTATGTTTGTGCTGGTTTAAAAGTTACCCAGCAGGGGAAATGAACTCAACTCAAAGAGAGATTGCAAGTCAGAATAACAATTTAATAAAATAATACAATAAGTATGACTACACAGACAAGCAATTGGTCTCAACCCACAAAACCCAAATGTACAACCTGGCACCCCAGGGCACAAACAAAACAGTGCTCCCTGGGCCCCCCCGAGTCCAAAGCAAAGGGAGAGGGGAAAAAAGAAACCTGCTGGTGGGAGAGCTGCTGCAGTCCGGCCAAAGTGGTGATTGCAGTTCAGTTGAGGGTGGTGGTCTCAGTCTGGCTGAGAGCAGTGAGCTGCAGTCCTCCTCTGGATCC
Organism: Corapipo altera; assembly: GCF_003945725.1. Lineage (NCBI taxonomy): Eukaryota > Metazoa > Chordata > Aves > Passeriformes > Pipridae > Corapipo > Corapipo altera. The sequence continues at coordinate 1,324,656 of NW_020884971.1, read as the reverse complement.
CACGAGAGGGAATAAAGGTTCTGAAACTCCAGGTTTATATATTCTCCAGCTCAGGCAGCAATGCTTAGCCCCTCCCTCAGAGCAGGGAATTCCATAAAAGGATGTTCAGTCCTTCCCTCAGAGTGGGGAATTCCATAAAAGGGTATGAGGGTGCTCAGTCAGGGAATTCCGCAAAAGGGCATGAGGACAGGAGCATGGTGGGGGGGGGGGGCCACCTCACAGGCCTCTACTGACAACAGTTTCTGGGAAATGGCATGGAGGGCTATAGAATACACAGTTTTGGGCTACACCCATCCAATGATGAATCGGTCCCAGCTGTTCTAACTAGGACAATGTTATACACTAGTCAAGCCTGATACTGTAATTTTCCAAAGGATTTGTGGGTGTTAAACCACATTTCCACTGATTTTTAATTGTCTCTGAGATAAAAAAGAGAAATTACAAAAGTATTTTCTTCATGGAAGGATATATTTGTCACTGTTTTTCACTCCTTGAAAAATTGCTCTGGTCCTTGTTCTAAGCTGTCTGTAATTAATATTTCATAATGTCTAGGAAACCAAAATACCTTTGCTAACAGCTGGATAGTGTGTACCTAAATTTCCGCCATCTGGTCCCGCAGTCTCAGCTAATACAGGGGGTTGAACTTACCATGAAATCAGTATTCAATAGAAATACAAATTAGGAGGGTAGATGAGTAGAAGAGTGAAGAGAAAAATTAAAGAATACATACAGCATAACTATTTACCTAAAATATTTTGTCAGTGTTTTGGATACACATTTCAGTATCTCAAACAAGCAAGTAAGCTATTTTAATATGCTAATAGATTCAAATGTTAATCAATACCCTATCTTTAGCCTTTTGCCCTCTACACCCCGGTCACTGCAAATGTACCAGAACTCCTACCCTTACATCCCAGTTCTGCTTTTATCTGGCTATCATGTTCCTGTTGCCTGGATACAACTGGAACCTGTGAAAGAATGTTATGGATCTGCTGTCGGGATGGCCATTTTACTACAGTGATTTATAAATGGATTACCTGTGAAAATGGCTCAGCCCTTCATGCAAGCACCCTACAGAGACAGACAGAGCTCCAAAGGGCTGCTCTCAACAACACGACTTGCTTTCCTCTTCCTTTACAGCAGTAAAGCTGCTGCTTTCCTGCAAATGTTGCAAACCAAACAGAAAGAATTAGCCAACTTCCAGTAGTGTTAAACTCCAAGTGGATTTATGCAGATTGCCTGTCCTTTGTCTTAGATTCCTTTGAGGTATCTGACCACTCTCATCCCAGACTTGTATTTTCTTCCAAATTCTCTTTAACAGAAGGCAAATGAGGACTAACAGATTGCTGAGGTGGAAAGAAACTGTTGGAAGAGAAAACCATGGACCAGGATATTTCCTCTTGCCTTGCAAAACAAATACTGTGTTGAAGTCAATGTTGAGAGGTCAACATGTATCTCAGAGGCTATTCTTGGTTTCACAGCCAATGTTAGCACAACTTTTCAATTTAATCCCTTGGGGAATGCTCATCGAGGAAAGAAGTGCAAAACTCTGTGTGATCATGATTATTTGTGAGAATGTTTATTTTCTGAAATTCCCTTAATTTGTGAGAGTTGCAACGAATTACTGTCATTTTGAAAGCAGAATGTCCAGAAGACTTATAAAGAAGGGTGTTTCTGAAGTTTTTGTATCTGCAAGGAAATGGCAGTTTTTATTGTTAGCAAGGAGTGTGTCCATTCTGTTTCTTTCTTTCTAGTGTTTGGCACTTTCCACCATAAAAGAAAAATGTTATTTACTAAAAGTAAGAAGGACAAGTGATCACAGGTGGCAAAAAGAATGTCTTTTTCATTTTTTGTTTTTACATCTATCTTGGGTTCTAAGGAAGTTATTGTCTTGGCAGCTGATGGAAGGTGTATATTTTAGTCATACCATCATTAAGAAGCACACCTCTAAGTAGCAAAATACAATTTTACCTGGCTCTTATATTTAATCTTTGAGAGAGTTGACAAAACCTGAACCTTTTACAGCATTTGGTTTTCATACAAAGAACAGTTAGGTTAATGTGTTGGTCCTATTTGTTTCTCTGTAACAACATGACTGTTTAAAAGCACAGATACAAAGAGTAAAAAAAGCATGTTATTCATTATGATGCTTTAAAAGCGGCCATTGACTCATGTGAGGAGTTCTATTTTTATTCTATAAAAAGCAGTGCTGTTTAAAATACTTTAGACAATGGAAGCCTTTCTCACAGAAACTCATTACACCAAAGTCTGTTAAAAAATCGTGTTTTGCCTTGTAGTGTTTCCCTCTAATTCTCAAAGCCAAGAAGCCCACACAGTCCTCGGCTGCCTTTGTATGATTATGCAGAAAGAGTATTTAAGCATTAGGAACTTTAATTATGCAGAAGCTTTACTAAGGGATTTTAAATAAAAGATTTGTGCACATCATATTATAATAAGCAAAGTAAAGATATTTGTAGTGGTTGTGAAATATCCCTGTGTTGAGGACAAGGCAATTCAATCAATAACAATCAATGCTTTTTTTTTTCTGAGATATGCTGGTACTAGAATTTTTAAATCTCTTCTAGCTCCATGTACCTTTTCAGAATCTCAGAAAGGTTGTGTTATCTTTCTAGTACTGCCTAAGGAGTGCTGACTACAACAGGGATGCTGTGACAAGTAAGTGGCCACATCTGTTTCAAGCTGATTCTCCCTCACTTGTACCCCAAGGTAATGTGCCAGATGTTCTGTTCAAACAGGTGAGACAAGCTTGTTAGCAGTTCAAAAAATGTTTTGAGGAGCAAAGAGATAAAAAAAAAAAAAGTCTCTTGAATATCAGTCCTTCTGGAAAAGTCTCACAATCTCGTATATATCCTACAGGAGTGTTTTCTTTTGCTTTTTCTAGAACTTAAAAAAGCCATGTCTCTTAGCTGGAGTTGTAGCTGAGGCAATGGTTGTGGTATTTTGGCTCACAACTGGTTTGAACGGGCTTACAAATCTGACAAAAAATGTGCCTCTTCTTTTAGTTTTGGGGATCACAATGAAAATATGATTGTAACTGGAAGCAATTTAGAAACCAATTAGCAATTTAGATACTTTAAACATAAGGATCATGCACGTGTGTCACTCCTGATTCAGCAAAGAACTCAGGGAAATGTTGCTGCGTGCCCGTTTGTGAACTGTGGGAGGCATGGTTAGACCCAAGTGTTATCTGTGAAATCCTGTCTCTCTGAGTTGGGTGAAAAAACCACACTGATTTTTTTTTAGTGAGACTGGAGGTTAATTGTAGCTACTAAATGATGTTAATTTCAATATTCAGTCTTACCTTCTGCATATGACCATTTGCAAATTAGATCTCTATAATCAACACTAATTGATCCATAGCTGTATTCTGAACAACTTTATTGAGTTGCAAGCAACATTTATTTAAAAATTTTAACCCATATATTCTAAAAATAGAAATACAGTATACTAGATGTTAAGGAATTCCTAAAAGATGAGAGAGACTATTTACAAGAGCATGTAGGGAGTGGCTTCAAACTGACAGAGGGGAAATTTAGGTTAGATATTAGGAAGAAATTCTTGGCTGTGAGGGTGGGGAGGCCCCGGCCCAGGTTGCCCAGAAAAGCTGTGGCTGCCCCTGGATCCCTGGAAGTGTCCAAGGCCAGGTTGGACGGGGCTTGGAGCAACCTGGGCTAGTGGAAGGTGTCCCTGCCCATGGCAGGGGGTGAATCAAGATAAGCTTTAAGGTTCCTTCCAACCCAGGCCGTTTCATGATTTCTGTTCCGTGATTCTAAGATATTATTATCAAACCTTTGATTATAGATTGCAATTTAATAAGCACTGACATGATTTCCCATAATAACTTCCAGACAGTAGTTTTGTGCCCCAAATCCATGGATTTAGCAGATGTCTGGAGGAATGAGGAGGTACACTTGATTTCATAATATTCCATGATTATGATCTAGGAAACTCTTTTTGACTAAACTATTGATTAAGTTGTTTGAGTTTTGTCATTCACAAAGACCATGGATGGCACTACAGTGTATTCTTGCCTCTCACAAAAATATGTGGGGGTGTGTCCCCAAAAATGGATAGCATTCTCATTTCAGCTTTGCGTGATGGACACAGGAAATAAAGACACACTTCCAGCCCTCCTGCTCCATATTCTCTTTCTTATAGAACTCTATTTTACAGACCTTAGAATTTGCAAAAGAAAAAGCATACAAGAACAGAAGATTAGAAGGAAAAGCACTAAAATAAGTAAAAAGGTAAGTACCTCAATCATAACTCTGGCCAAAATTGGAAAGAAACATCCTAATTACAAAGAAACACTATTTTTGCTAAGTATAGGTTATTACTGAGTCATATTATCAATCATAGCTGTTCATGGAAAAATATAAAATGCTGAAATAAGGGTAATTTCAGAAGAAGAAATCTGCTTCCAGCCAGATCTGACTGTCCACAGGAGGAATCAAAAATCATTCTCCATTCCTGGTTGTTCCTTCTTTACCAGTTGCCAGAAGAACTTGGCAAAGAAACTACAAGTGTAACATGAAAGTGGCCTTGTTTTCTCAAATAATTTTGTTTTAATCTGGGTAGAGATGAGCAGAATTCCTTATCAACCAGTGTTTTACTTCTTGTGTGCTGCTGATACTGAGCTCAGTAACTGCATAAAATTATGGGTTCTCTTGATTGCTCTTCAAAAAGACTGGTTTTATTACTTTCATGGATTATAATTTATGGATTAAGATAATTACACATACAAACTTGAATCTCAAGTATCAAATCATTGTACTTGACCAACCGTCAATATTACAGTGAAAAGCTGAATAAGTTTCTTTGAAAACTGTATTACTGAGCTGTAAGTATGATCATTTCGGCAATTTCAATTCTTTCTCCTATACTGTGATGACAATATAATCACTTATGGGCCCTAAACATGTACAGATAAATTCATTTTGGGACCATATTTTGTTGAGATTTATAGAGCCTGGGGGGACAGTGTGGCTGAGCTTTGGTACCTCCAGCCTAAATAGATCCTTTGTTTCTTTATTATTTGCACAACATAGGAAACCACTTTCAGGACCAAATTTTTTCCAGTAAAATCTATGTATTAGATTTTCCATTGTTGACTACTGGCACTGGGAAAGGAACATGAACTGATGGATACAGTTTTCTCAGCCCTCAACACCTAAGAGAGCTCAGGCTTCCTCTTGGCATGCAAGGGATTACCTGGTCTTGCTTCTGGGGTTGTGCATCCTTGTTTAGCCTTTTCATAGCTCCTCGGGCTCTATGACATTAAAGAGTTCAGTTCTTGCTTCTTCTGAAGCAATTCTCTTTCATGAATAATAAAAGTAGCTGTAGAAGAGAAGAATTAGTTTGAGGTAAATTGCAGGGGGCAGGGAGGGACATGCTGCTATAAGAAATATGACATGATTAAAAATCCAGCATATAAATCATAGGCCTGCTTAACAAAAGAAAAAGTGTCCTATAGTACCATGTTTCTAAAGCATTTTAAAGTGAATAAGTTTAAAATGAATAAGTTTAAAATTTAGTCATTATGAAGTGATTTCGCAACAGAACCTGAAGGGAAAAGGTAATTAAATAGTTCATCTTTTACCATTGAAAAATATATCCAAATTTCATTTCTGGAGGTTTGCTTTTTTTTTTCTTTTTTCTTTTTTTTTTAAAGCAATATTCTATTGTTTCTGTCCAGAGAAATAATGAATTAACTCAAAGGTCATCCAGTCAACATGAAGAGTGATGTTACAGGAGTAGTGTCTTTTCTCCTTTGTTGCTCTCTCAGCACCAGTTATTTGATGAGTTACTGTAGATTAGAACAACCATGTGATAATTCCAAGTGGGACATTGTATTGAATAGTGTCTGCTGAAGACAATGAATCCCAATCTCAGGTGTTCCCAGCACAGCAAGGACATGGAGCTGTTGGAGTAAATCCAGAGGAGGCACCAAGATGATCAGAGGGATGGAGCAGCTCTGCTGGGAGGAAAGGTGAGAGAATTGGGATTGTTTAGCCTGGAGAGGAGAAGCTTTGGGGTGACCTGATTGTGGCCAAGCTCCATCCAACCTGGTCTTGAACATTCTAGGGATGGGTCAACCACAGCTTCTCTGGGCAACCTGTGCCAGGGCCTCCCCACCCTCACAAGGAAGGATTTCTATCAGAGCTAGAATTACACATTAAGTTAGACTCTGGTCTAGCAGCTTTTTTGCTACCATAGGATTGAAGCCCAATGAAAGTATCTTTCATATTTCTGTCTCTTTTTCTGAATGAAGTTGTTTCAGTCAGTGTGGCACATTTTTTACTGAAGATCTTATATACTGAAGATCCATTTTCTTATAACAGATACATTTTGAGTTATTCCTGTGTTACCTCTGCCTGCAATGTTATTGTTTACAGAAAAATGTAGGAGCAGTTGCTTGAAAATCACTGTGCAAACTTCTGTGCGCACTTACACCTGCGTGTGCGTCCACATAAATTTTGCCTGCTGCTGCAAAGAGAAGCAGAGGTATAATTGCCTTTGCTTAGTTTGGCTGTCCTCCAAAAATGATGCAGAAAGTCACTTCTCAAAATTGTCCTTAACTGAACTAGAAAAAGATGTCCTGGAGCTGACTTTGCAGGAGCTGTGTGTGTGGCTGGGCATCCATTGCTATTTTGCTGCATGTGGTAAGAGGTTTGCACAGGGGACCGTATGAAAAGCTGTATTTCCATATGTAGGATTACTTTTTTGAAAGGGAAAAACATGTATGACTGGAATTCATCTCCACAATTTTTAGAAATGAAGTAAAAAGAACATATACAGTGGAGATAAGAGGCATATGATCTCAGGCAGTCTGAGAAAGGACATGGGGGAATTGCTGATTAGAGAAGCTTGTTTGTCTGTGTAGGGATCAAAGGGGCAAAACGTAGTCCATAACACTCACCATTTTTTAATTATAAACTCCAATTAAGTGATGCAGAATAATCTTCAGTGTTCCATCTGGCAGTATGAGGAGAGAGAGAGAGTACCAGCTCACGACATTAATCAAGGCTAGAAGTAGACAGGTTCAAGTACTGCAGGCTTTGTTTAAAAAACCGAGTTGGGGACAGCATTAGTCTTTGAATAACATTCCAGAAAGCCTGTGTGCAGCCCAAGGGAGAGGAGCAACATCAACATGTTCCTCTTACATTAACCCTTTGACTACTGAACTTTTCTAGACTGCACCCGGATGAACAGCATGCTGTTATTAATTTTGTTGTTTGTATCAAACATGAGGTTAATACTGAAGTGTGGGAATGACTTTTTTGGAGCAGCAATGCCAAACACTACAGTCTGCTTAGGAAAAAAACTGTGAATTTGGTCCTCATGTCACAATGGTTTCAACAAGCAAAACATAATTTTTTTTTCATTGTTGATTCTTTTTTAATTATTTTAACAAGTGACACTGGAAATCACCAGCACATTTTTATATGTAATATAATGGTGGGTGGTGGGCTCTGCTTCCAGGGAACAAGGGACAGGAGGAGAGGGAACGGCCTCCACCTGTGCCAGGGGAGGCTCAGGTTGAACATGAGGAGGAATTCCTTGCTGGAAAGGGTGGTCAGGCCTTGGCAGGGGCTGCCCAGGGAGGTTTGGAGTGCCCAGCCCTGGAGGTGTCCCAGGAAGGCCTGGCCATGGCACTGAGTGCTCTGGGCTGGGGCACAAGGGGGGCGTCAGGCACAGGGGGGATCCATGGGCTGGGAGGGCTTTTCCAATCTCAGAGATTCTGTGATTCTGTGATAGAGGAGACTATATAATATGTATAAGTTTATTTCTTCTTCTGGAAATATTAATAGGGAAATATTTATATGACAAAACTCTAAACATTCCATACATGTGACATGTTCATATACAGAGATACCACGTATGTAGTCAATATGCATATCCAGCATGATAATTGACATAATTAACATTTAATGCAGAGCAAAATCCACTACATGACTGTACAAGAAGGGCTCTGTGCCCTCAGTTTGTGGTTAATCTTCACCAGTACAATATAAACCTCACTGCTATTCCAACCCAACATTGTAAAGTGATAATGTGATAATTTTTAACTCATGATAATGTGATTTTACTGAAAGCCAGGGGTTGGGGCAGAAAACCAAGCTTATTGAAGGATCTTGAGGGTGGAGGTGGAGCTAGGAAAGATGGGATAACAACTTCCTTGAAAATTGTAGTTTCGATGTGTCCAAAATTTTCTGTGTCTTCGAGTCAGTTTTAGTAATTTGTCACAGTAAAAAGCTCTGTAAAAAAAATCTTAAATGCAAGATAACAAAAAAAGTCCTTTTTTCATTAGCTCCAATTTTAAAGGAGATAAGACTAATTAAAAAAAATAAAGAAAACTTTAAAAAAACCCAGATACCTCAAACACATACGTAAGTTAAATGTCCAATATGTTGATTATTTTTTTTCCAGCTTATCATTGAACTGATGGAAAAAGAAACTGGTATTTGCACAATTAATTATTTTAGATAGTTTTTAATTCCTTCTATAAGTCGAGGGAGCTTTTACAACAGAATATTTAACATCAGGAAAGGATGAAACCACAAATCATGGAAGCAAACAAGCATAAAAAATAGAATGCATTACTTTTATATCTCTGTTTACATAGCACTTGTGCTTTTTTGTGGTCTAGTTCTAGCATATGTTTTAAACCACAATAACTGGCACAAGTTTTGAATCCTCAGAACGGGACTTAATTGTTTCTGTAGCAATAAACATAGTTCTTTGAAAGGCTGAGAAGAAAAACAAACAACTCAAAAGATATTTGGATAGATAAACTTTATTTTCACTAGAGAGTTAATAATTTCAATTTATGTCATATTAAGGCACTGGAAATTTTGGAAGCTACAAGTTTATGTCGGAATTCAGGACCAACCATTTCCCAGATCCAATGGGACTGTTGGAGTTTTTTATGTGACTCTTGTTCTTCTGTACTTCTTTGAGTAAAATCAGATTATTTCCACCAGAATTACTTACAAGTAGAAAGATTTTGTGTCTAGGCTGAACACCGAGCTTGGTTTAAGTTTTATAGAGGATTAAAATTCTCAGAACCTTAACTTTTGGAGAGAAAAATGAAAGTGCCAAATGCCTGCCTAGTAAACATCTGAACTAAGCATTCAAAAATTAAGGTATCAAAAAGTTTCCCTGAGAAACTTACTCTTTCTATGTTGTTTCCCAAAGTTTCCCTAACCTCATTTCAGAGTTTTCAATGGCATGTGATACCTCTGCTTTATTCCAGGAAGTTTTTCATCATTCAGGAGTAAAACTCAGTCCAAAAGTTGCAGGCACACTTTTATCAAAATGTCCCGTCTCATTTCTGGAAGTTTTGGTGTCACTAAATGAGGTCAATAGTAAAAATATAGTTTCAGTATTCTCTTATAATTTGTTGGGAAGATAAGATTACATAACAGATATTTGATGCCTTTTTCTATAATGGATAATATCATATATTTAAAAGTAAAGTCTATCTAAACTATTTAGGAGAAGGTACACAAGGTATGTGTTGGTTAAGCCTGGTGACAGATACCTTCAGAAGACACAGGATTGAGGTAAGAAATCATCTTGAGGGCATTGCCTTATTTTGGGTTCTAAAACAGAGTAATTGGGTTCATTTAAGCTTTGTTACTGCAGTGGTATAATTTTAGATACTGTTGTATATTATATGTTTCTACAGTTGCTAATTCAAAAGAAAGAGAAAATCCCACTGAAATTTGACCAAGAGAAGTTAGAAATAACTGATTCTCTCTTTCCACTAAGGGAGCAGAGATCATTTGGACTTATGAAATGGATTCAGCATATCTGTTGATACTAAAGATTAGGGTCAATAGAGCATTGCCTCAAAGATTTGGATTTTGAGAATTTTATGGGTGAAAAATAAATAATATTAAGCCTCTGAGGAAATTCACAGGCAATTAAGAGGATGACTTGATGCCAGAAAAATGAGAGAGTTCAGCTGTGGGTGAAATGTCTCTCTCTCATTCTCCTGATTTTTGGCAGGAGAAATATTTCAGTTTTTAAAAGCTGAAATAGGCAGGAACAGTGACTCCAGTATTGTTGTCTTTAGCTAAAAGTATATTATGTTTCCAAGCTACATATAGTTTTTTGAAACATTTTAATTTGGGGTAATTTGAGGTAATTTTTATGACATGATATAAAATCAAGATTTCCTTTTTTTTGTATAATACAAAATTATCAGAGTGAATTTTTGTTTACCAACAGGTTTTACTTCATTGTTTTTGGTCTGTACTGACCATGGATAGGCCTTGACAGGAAATCATTGGCATCTGCTCTGCTGCCTCTGCATAATCATTCTCCGTTTCCATTTATCAAATTTCCCAAAGAAACACCCCAACTGTTGCCCCTGGTCCATTAGGGTGCTACACCCATTTGTGATATGCCCTTCTGGTGGTGAAAAATATAAACTATAATAGGGAAAAATCAGTGTTGGGTTGGGTTTTTTTCCTAATAAAAACAGGAAATATGCAAATTGTTGATAAGCAAGTTTGTCCCCAGTTTATTTTAAACATTTATGTATCCACAGTTTCTGTAAAAATTGATTGTCTTTACTGTCAGTGTTCCTCTTGCCTGGAAACACAGGCCAGATTTTCCTTTCCATTCCAAGAGAACAGGTATCCATTAAAAACATACTCATCTGCTTGGGATCAGAAACACATGGAACCAGTGTGAGCTGAGTGAAGGAACTCAGCTGCCCTGTCTTAGCAACAGAATTCTTAGTTTGAAGTTTACATGGGGCTTTTCATTAAATTCATTACTCTTCAATAATGTCTCTGCAAAAGAGACAGATAATCCTTAATGAAAAGGTCTTTTCTTAGGTCAGTTATTCTAAAGGTATTGAGCTTCCATTAAAAGAAATCTCTGTTTGGAATTACTGGTACCTCCTGAGAAGGCTGATTTGATTTCCTTTTCCAAGCTAAACTTCACTGTTGCTTGTTCTTTACTCCAGACATACACAAGATATTAGTTTAGCTGCTTCTTCCTGTACAGACCTAATCTCTTCACTTTGCCAGAATACTCAATTTTCCAAGCTGGATTAATACATGGACATAAAAAAGAACCAAAATTAGAGTCCTTTTGACACCTATGCAAAAGCTTAATTAGGGAGCTCCGAGCAACCTGGTCTAGTGGAAGTTGTCCCTGCCCATGGCAGGAGTTTGGAACAAGATGAGCTTTGAGGTCCCTTCTAACACAAATCATTCTGTGATTCTCTGATTTTGTGTGTTAAATATCACTGAACTGGAAATATTTCAATACATTTCACATACTTATGTTTTTACCCCATAGCTTTTCAGTTTATTCTCCTGAATGATGATGGTTGATATTCCAAGTGTTAGAAGCATGTTAATATTTTTTACTATAAGCAAGATAAATGCCGAAGGATGATAAAAAATCAACAAGTATGGGTCAGAACATAAAAAAGTTTCTGCTAGCAGAGCTATGATAGTTCTCTACAGGATCAAATAGAAACACAGCCAGTAAGTTATTCTTTGGATAACCAGACTGTTGCTTGTGTTTTCTCCTTGCAGTGTGTAAGTGCTAATGCTGCATTTGCTTGATGAAACGATGACCAAGGCAATCAGTTCCTGTCGGGAAAACTCAGCTTAAGGTTTATCATGGAAATCCCTGAAATATGTTATAGATATACAACTGAACTTGAGGTTCACAAAATAATTCTTAAAATTATTGTGTATGATACAGTTTTCACTGTAAGGAATAGAAATATCCCAAGGATTTAAGTAAGATAAAATTTATTCATTCCAGAACCAGGCATATCTTTTGATTAGTTGTCACTCTATCTAAACTGGAGTTAAACACAATTTAGGATTAAAAAATCCATAAAGAAGCACTGGGACTTGGCTCTGTAAAGTTCTTCTAGCTCTGATGGAGTTTAAATATATTATTTTTTTATATTGAACTTATGAATTTTGGACTGGATAAAAAAATATTGATTTAGCAGTTGCAAATGAGTTCAAATCCTGGATCTCAGTCACAGCTTCACTTTTATTTTATATCCACGGATCTGTTACTAACAGGCAGTGGAGAAGTCAATCCTTCATTTTAATGTGGTTAAGATGAAGCTTGGGGTGGAGTAGGAGAACCTATTCAGAACAAACCGGAACTTATCTGCTAAAGCAAATTTTTATGAAAGATATCAATTTTTTGAGCATATTTCTTTTGAAATATATGGGATATGACAAATTTCTACCAAACCACTGCAGACTTCCAAAGCACCTCTGTCAAGCTACAGCTATAAATTATTGGAATAACTAAATATTATTGGAACTAGATGATCTTTAAGATCCCTTCCAACCCAAAACAAGTGTGCAAATACCTGACTACTTGTACCTGTAAAAGTTTATTGGATTCACTTTCTACCTCTTCCTGACAGTATTTCATGGTTATGTTTGAGGAACATCCATGTTCTTTAAATTCCTTCTCTCTAGATTGCATGGAAACCAGGAACTAATGGAAATTAAGATGCAAGTTCCTTAACATTTGTTAGTTTGAAGTATTTTCAGTAGTAGTTTCAATTAACTGATTTGATGTTTTTCCATGAAATTAACTGTGTCATTTGGAGGGGGGTGGTGTGGTAGTAAAGCAGGTTTTAAGAACAGAGCCCTCAACTGAGGATTGGTGAGAGCTCCTCCTGTGCAAGGCCAAGAGGGTAATTTTTGACCCATTGCAAAAAGTGGACTAAACTAACCTTAAACTTGAGAGAAAGTAGAGGTGCTGACAAAGACACTTGGATATGAAGGGAGATTTTAAAAGCTTTTTTAAGCTTTCCCATCTCCCTGCTAAGGTGCAGGATTGGCTATTTGAGCCATTTGAAGGAAGAGCTGCAGAGTTTCACTCAACCACCTGCAACAGTATTTTAAACTCCCAGGTTAGATCCCATGTTCTCGTTTGAGAGGTGGTGATGAGCAGGTTAACTGCTAGACTGTATTTCAGCAAATCAGGATGCATTTCTACCCCAGTGCTGCTCTGTGTGTGAAGGACTCCCACAACATCACACCAAGCAGTCCGGGCAAGTCTTGCTGCCAATATGCAGAAAACAGTGGGTTGAGACTGAAGGTGGATTAAACTGTCAACACTCTCAACACACACAAGCAGAAACCATTAGAGGATTAAAGCACATTTAGCTATTATCCAAAAGATTTGTCCAATTGTCTATTCATTTTAGGAAATCATCTTGTAAGTGAAGCAGAGAAATGCATAAGATGCTGAGAAGCTACTGACTGCCAAAAAGGAGACTTTATTTGTAGAAAGACAATCTTTCAGCATCGAATCAAATAGTTTTTTAACTTAATCCTATCACCTTAATTTCATGAGCATCACATGTTTCTATTTATTACTGCATTTCTTGTCTCTCTACTAAATTTGGCACCTTGAATGTTCACATTGTAGCTCTGTTGTAGTCATCTATACTGAATTAAATAATATGCTCACCAAGAAGCAGGAGCCTTGCCTGCTTAGGAGACAGAACAGTACTTGGCAAACAGCTACTCCATGGCTAAATTCTGTCCTCAAAATCCTATTATCTTAACATTACTCTTTAAATGTAAATGAAGGCTTATAAGGCAGAAATCATTTACGCTTTTGTTTTTGCCTGAAAGAAAATCATATAGTTCAGCCTACCGAAAAGCTGATGTATTCATTAATATAGAAATGTTTCAAATTTGGAGCAGTAAAACCTCCATCTAAAATTAGAAATAAATTGAAATTTCAACCTCAATTCTATAGAATGGTTTGCCAGCTTCTGAAATTTAGCAGAAATTCTTACGGAAATGGAAAGAAAGAGATTTAAATATAAATTGATTCTAGGTAACTCTTTCAAGGAATGATACCGAAGACAAACCCTGTGCTTCTTGCTATTAATTCCATAAAACACCCAGTCAAGAACTGAGGACAGTGTAAGAAGCTTCATTCCAGATGTTCAAAGTTGAAAAGTTGTGAAAAAATTAAAACCCAAGGGTTTGGGTATAAATGTTAAAGACAAGGAGAGCAGCTGCCTGAATTTGGCAGTAAATGCACTTCCCTTGTCAGCCTGAATATAGTCTAGTGCTAGAGAAGGACCAGAGTTCCACCCCAGTTTCTGGCTAGTTAAACACAGGAACAGCCACATGTGCAGACAGGGAAAGGGTGGTTCCTGTGGCTGGAAAGAGCCCAGCCCAGCCCCTGAATGCCACCTGGGCCTGACTGTGCTGCCCAGGGCACCCCCTGAGCTCAGAACTCCCCTGGTAACCAAGTGGCACAGGGTGAGTCCCTGCCTGGGTGTGGTTTCTAAGAGTTTGCTCCATTTGTGTTTTAACTCAGCATTGTGACCTTGCACTGGTTCAGAGCCCCCACCCAGCCAGACCTACCTGAGACCTACTGGGATGGTGAAGAGGAGAGACACTGTGTGTGCATCTAAAGCACAAAGGAATGGGAAGTGTCAGGAGGGGAGTTATTTTTTCCGATGGTAATAAAAAATCTTGCAGGAAAACGCTTAATAAAAATGAGCTAATAAAAAAATGTGCCTAATTTCTGTATTGAATAACATCACAGTAATGATCACAGTAATTTCTTTTCCTGTACCATAAACACTTTTTGAAATTAAATGTTCCTACATGATGATTAGGTTTGATCAGAAGCAACTGTTCTTATTTCAGTCTTTGGAAGTGGGAATACTACCTGTAATTCTTTGCTGTTTCATAGCACTAGAAGCACATGATCTAAGTTTCATTTTTAACATGCTAGGAACAACCTCTCCTTTATTCTTCAAAACAATTCAGTGAAGTATCTCAAGTATCCCATAACAGAAAACCTGTTTCTGCTTCTGTGTTCGTGTGTCTTTAAACTGTGTCTGAAAGTAAAGTGGAGAATCTATCATTCCTAAATTTCAAGTTGACTGCCTGATCCTAAAACTCATGTGCATCAGGATTTCTCTTATCTTTAACCAGATATTTACTAATTTTGACAATCTAATAGTAAGATGATGTTTTGGTTTTTTTTACTATAATCTCATTCTTATCCTTTAATGACTGTTAAAGGGAATTATCTTAACAGGCCAATGAGAATAAATGGAAAAATGGAGAGCGATCTAAACCAAAATGAGTTCTCTGGAATGAAGTGACAGTCATTTACGAGAAGCAATTACATATATCTGTAAAAGCTTCACTGTGAGTAGTGCTTGTACACAGCAGAGCAAAACCAGGAGAGGGAGCAGGGAGGGTACCAGGGCACTGCCTGGTACACTGGCAGGTGTGTAGAGAGGAGAGTGTTTCTGGAATCCTCACATTTATGTTTAATTTAGGGAGGGTTAATCTCTGATCCCTGGGCTGGCAGCTGTGGAGAGAAGGGTGTCCAGCCAAGTGAGAAAGGTCATCCATCCCATGGCTGACAGTTCAGATATAGGCTCAAATGGGGTAGTGTCCTTTTTAATATTTTTTTTTAACCATGAAAGAAAAGCACTTGTATATGGCTATTATTTTGCCCTACGGTATTCTTGTAGTTGGTTGTTCTATTATTTAGAACTTATAAATGTTTTTTTATCATCTGACAAACCACCAAAGTGAGGGTAGACATGTCCACATCATTAAGAAACACCTGGGGAAAAGGTACAATATTCCAGCTGCCACTGGTGAGTAAAGGCAGATACACTCCCTGTTCAATTTTCTTCCCTCTGCCCATGAGACTCAGACCATGCACTAGGAAAAAATCTCCATTTCAAATAAATACCCAAGGAAGGCGAACATCCATTGAAAGATCTGGTAGCAGCTGCCCACACAAAGGTCACCTTTAGGATGATTAGATTAAGACTGAGGATTTAGAGATGTATACCCTTGTCCCACACCCTACACAGACAATGCTCCACAAACACAGCCCTGAAAGTGAGACACCATCACAGAAACTTATTTGAAAGATGTTTCCTGCAAAACTTTTGACCACCAATCTCAGGACTGGCTGTTAGCCTCGTCCCTATATACTTGTAACAGCCTGTGGGCTTGATTATTTTTGTAAGTGAAGTCGTGTCATGACTGGAAGACCTGTACTTCTATTTCTTCCAGGGTTTTTTCCCATTTGTGAGCTAATTTGCTACATCCTTTTTTGGATAGATAGCGAAATAAAACCACTCCATTCCTTCTACTGAAGTATCTCAGCTTGTCTCCAGCAAAGTAAATCGAAACATTCAGTCAGCCTCTGGACTGCATTAAAAATCTTTTTATTAAAGTTAAAATATGGAGTTTATTATAACAGCAAATAACATTAAAATATTTCTACTGATATTTATTATATGACAACTGGAGTAATGGCAAGTGTAGATCGTTTTACAAGAGGGCAAAGAAAATATTCATATGTTTATCTGTAGGGTGCTATGAAATCTTTGAATGTAAGAGGCTTAACAAGCACAGAGTGCTCAGTAAGTGGGAACACCAAATCTGATCGTTTTGCTTTACTGCACGTGAAATAAATCAACAAAAGTGTTATCAAGTAGTGAGAAGTGAACCACATGTTCAGCTGGTTCCAAAAATAAAGGTAACACTACTGATTCAGAATATCTCATTTCCTTTAGCATTCTGATATCCTCTAGTTCAGCTATGAAGGAGTTTCCATGGCATGATACTGTACTAAAATAAGATGTCAGCTGGAGCCAGATGCACGGACAGAAAGCAGACACATCCCAATGTTTGTTTTATCTTGCACATTTTATTCACTCCTAATATTGTGACACAAAAGTCTTTGAAATTTAGACCTTCTTAACAGGTACCTCAGAGAATGCTGAATGCACTTGTGACTTGGAAAACACCTTTAGAAAATGGGATTAAATAACTCCAGGCAGTTTATCCAGCTTTCCTCCTCTGCTTTACCACCTTCTGTTTTGGGCCCCCAAAGTTCCTGCCAGGAGAGGGAGCAGGGAGGGTACCAGGGCACTGCCTGGTACACTGGCAGGTGTGTAGAGAGGAGAGTGTTTCTGGAATCCTCACATTTATGTTTAATTTAGGGAGGGTTAATCTCTGATCCCTGGGCTGGCAGCTGTGGAGAGAAGGGTGTCCAGCCAAGTGAGAAAGGTCATCCATCCCATGGCTGCAGTGGTGGGAAATGTGCAGAGGGACCCTTTGGACTTACCCTCCTCCTCCCTAACAGGGCAGCTGAGGGACCAGAGCTGCTCCAGTTCCACCAAGCAGCAGCAGGTGTGACAGTGTGTTCAGGGAAACACTCCTCCATTCCAGGAGAAAAAGGGAACTGAAGGAAGGAGCTCAGTACCAGTGGAAGACGCTCTTGTTAGTGCAGGAGAATAAGCCCCAACCTGACCTCACTCTCTGTCAGAAACTTAAAATCCTCCCCGTCAACCATATCGCCAAATTTGTGCCATAGCCCAGCTCAGCTGCGCCTGGTCCTGGCTCAGTGACCTCAATGCTGCCATGGGTCCACTGAAGTGTATGAAAGCTGCACATTCACAGCTGCACTCCTGTGATTGTATCAAGCTCATTCTTAAGCAAATGACTGAATCACACTCGTTAGAAGTGGAAGCAGAAGCCATTAATAAAAGTTACCTGTGCTGTGAACAACAGCATTTCATTACTCATTCACTACAGCTGACTTTGACTTTTCATTATAAAGCCTCTGGCTTTTGAGGAAATGAATAAAGAAGTGAGAAAATTGAAAGCTGCCTTTAGGTACCTTTTCATTATTTGCACAGGTGTAAATAGAATTTATTCAAGAGATTCTTGAATCACAGAAAACCAGTTTTCCAGGTATATCATCCTATAGATGATAACAACAAGTTTACAAATAGGATCTGGGGAGTTAATTACAAGAATGATAACAAATTCTATTAGCGTGATAAATTTTTCAGTGCTAGAAGTATTTTAAGTAATCCAAAGTGCAAGAGGAGAACTCTGCAGCGAGTTTTGAAAACTATCATGGGATAGAAAATTATTCAATAAATAACATACGATAGACCATCTACCTCTGTGGCTTTCATTTGTTGCATGGATATAAAACCCAAGCCTCTTATTAGCTAAAGAAGATCAGCTCTTGATTCTTTTTACTTTGGTTTTATTTTTCATCTAAAATCAAATAATAATCATAAGTATTTCTATATTCCAACTATGAGAGGCAACTGTACTAATGTTTAATGATCTGAACTTTCTATATAATTTCTTTGAACTCTGGTTCATCTTCTACAAAGGTGCTACTAATAAATAACATTATTTGTATTATACTGCGCCTAGATTCCAAGTCATAAATCAAGATCTCATTTTAATGTTTGGGATACATCTCATAGCTGGAAGAAATAACCACACTTGCAACAAGGCAGGTGTTCTCACACTTCAAAATGTTCATAGGTAAAAATAAGATCTTGAGTGTAGCACACTTCTGCAGCAATGATCCAGTCCTTTGTCTCAAAAGAACCAAACTGATGGATGCAGCAGTTGTCCTTCAGTCCCAGCTTTTTTTCTCACAGGAGTAAGAATTCTCCTGTGTGTTAATCTGTGCCTCCTCTACTGTGGTTTGTACTCCATGAGGGGTTGTGTGCATGACTTTACTGGCCAGCTGATGCCATCTGCTGGGGTCTGGCTAAAGAACTGAAGTGACTCATCATATTTTGCCAGGGGAGTCACTCCATGTTAGTTGATCTTAAAAGTAGTTTAAATTAAGTTGTTTTTTTTCCTCTGACTCTCAGTTTCTAGGGCAATGAGGTCATGCAAGACAATAGCCTTAATCATGCATCTTGATTGATTGGCTTTGTTTTTCAGTGTTGTATTGTTCATTCAGCACATTTTCAGGTCCCTAAAAATTACAGGCAGCAGCACCAGGGTCCAAAGTTTCTGAATACAAATTCTAGTTCCTGAGATTAATTAAGTACTTACTTAAAGAAGCTTTACCTTATACATTCAGTTTCAAGTGTGTGGTTTGTATTTGCTGTTACCCATAAAGTATTTCATAAATATAAACTGGTGTACTGGTCTGCCAGGTAACTGAAGACAGGAAAAACTGGCCACATGGTTATGTGACTTGCTGGACTTGCTCATGAGTTTCAAGTTAAATATTTACTAATATAAATTTGCTGTATTGAGCAATTAGAGGGAAGCATCTGGACTCTTGGTTTGGAAGAGAAGGATCTTCACCAAAGTGGAGAACTGGAGGTGGGCAGTTCCATACATGAGGGAAGTAGAGCCCACTTGGAGACCTCCCAGCCTCATGACTCATCTGGGGCAGCAGATACCAGATGGAAATTCAGAGCACAGGATGAGTCACAGTGTCCAGAGGTTCCCTTAAAGTCTGTAGCAAAGATCCCTTCTTTGGGTCTTTTTTCCTTCTTTCGGTTATTCAGTTGTCTTTGCTAAACTGACTGAGCCAGTTACAGCAGAAACATAAGAGCTGTTGTTAAAAAAACAAGTAGGAGGTGAGAAGGGGTGCAAATTTTCCTTTGCAAAGTCAAGTAATTTCTGGAACAATATGTACAGGACTGTTCTGGTTGGATCACAACAGAAATGTGCAGATCAAGAAAAGGAAAAAGCCTTTATCTTTGTTAATGTTGCCACTTTTTCCCAGTGACATATACTGTAAAACCATACCACTTGAGCAGTTTGCACTTTGGGCTGTTGTTTGTGTAGACAGAGGAGGGACAAGAGTAGTAAAAATCTCTTTTTAATGTATTCACGTATTAATTTAATGAGGATCTCCATTTGCCAATGAAACATGGAATTCCTATAGGTGGAGCTAATGCATTGCAGAGGTCCAAGAGGCAACACTGCTGATAGTCCTCAGAGTGACACTGAGATAGTTCATGTGGTGGCTGCTGGGCCCAAGGGCTGGAACCAGGAGAGGAGGCACGTTGGAGGCTCAGGACAGATGGAGAGAACAACAGCCCACTTAAAAGAGTTGACCTGGGTTTGCTGTTGTTTAGACAAGGATATGCTCCTTTTATAAACCTGCACATATGATTTCTTTCAGATACTTCCCTTAAATAAGCTTTGACTAAGCCTGATGAGGCAATTGAAAGTTCATGACCCCAACCCTGCTCTCCTTGATAGCCTGCACTGATTAAAATGACTTAGATTAGTGCAATTTGCTGAAACACTACCAGGGTGAAATTCCTGTAATGGCTGCAACAGAGACTCTTGCATGTGCTGTATTGAAACTGTGATTATTGTTAGATCTGGGAAGCCCATCATGTAAATGATAATCTGGATTGTCCTTCTGATTCTACATCATGCAATAGCTATGTACTTTGAATGTCTTTAAGCAAAAGAAGGAACAGTCATTGTGTGATTAGTAATTCTTTTTTTTAGACATATTATGATCTTTGTCATAAACCTTTTGACCAGCAATTAATTCCTCTTATCCATTTCTCTTTCCATCATTCAGGGTTGTATTGAAATGACAGATGCCTCCTGTGTTATTACAGAAGTATCATTTGCACAACTGTATTTCTGTCACACTCCAGCTCTTGTACTGAAGCTTATTTCAAAGTTCAGTTTCTTAATGTTTGAAGTTTGCTGGTGACATCTTTTAAAATTTAATTGAACAGTTAATATTTCTGTCTGACTGCCTTGTGCTGAACGAAAGAAATAACAAGTTTTGGATGTTTTTTTCCTACCAAACTTAGTATAGCTCTGATTGCTCTAATTCTGTTGTCTGCTCTGAGAAAGCAGTGCAATTTCAAAAAATTTGTTAAAAAGTGTACTTGATTATGTATTTTAGTATTTCAATAGCATTTTTTATGATATTTCATTCTTGACCTTTGTTCTGAGACCTCTCCAGATTTATCAGGCTATTGTGTACAAGAGTATGTTAACAGGGCACATATGGAATTTAGGAAAATATATCCCCTCCATTAATTGAAAAGAAGATGGGATTGGACCATAAATATTTCCATAAAATTCAGTTTCCTTTTCTCTATCTCAATCCAGCAAGTCCCTAAGGTATACTAAGGTATACAAGAGTGAAAAATATATAGTAAATAATGCGTACTTTTTATCTATCTATATAAAATTTTGGAGAAATTAAAAAAAATCAGGGTAAATAAGCTGCCCGTGTACAGGTCTGAAGGGATTTCCTTCCTCCTTTCAGTTCACTTGCAGAAGCATCACAGGGACACAACTTCTAGGCTTGAGTAATTGTTTTTCACATGTTTTGCCTGATAATACAGATCTGGTTGTGGCTTTTTATTTTCCTCATTTATAATTAACACCCACTTTGGCTCACATATAAAAATACAAGTCATGTGAAAGTTGAAGTGGCTGAGTTGGAGATTCCTCTTGCAAGGATTACAGAAGGTAACTTAAGTCCTTTTTTGTTGTGACTGTGTAAGCTGGCCTTGTTCAGCCTGTAGTCATTCCTATTTGTCAGTAGTATTTGTCAGAAGTTTTCAGCTTCACAGGAGCTCCAAGAATTTTTTTGTAAAAGACACAATTGCAGGACATCATTAACTGTATGGTAATGTATTCTATCTGAGATGGAAAGCTGAGCTGGATTTGCAGGAAATTACAGTTAAATGATTAAAAATTTCTTCATAAGTGAAAAAAACCCCCTAATTTCTTCTACTTGCAAGTAAAGGATGATTGATGGCAACAGAATGTAAGCTCAAAGCAGCCACCTAGGATTTCATACACTAAAGAAACAAGACAGTTTCCAGTTATATTTCGGTTCTTTAGGCAGCAGCAGATCTGCTGCTGTTCAGCAACAAAAGAAGCAGCAACTTTGCTTCTACCCCATTGAGTTAAAAAAAAAAAAGAAATAGAAATCTATGTATGGATTTCTAGACATAATAGATTTCAATGTAAGGTTATCAAAAGGGTAAGAATTACCTGATCACTTGGGGTTATTATCAAATGACAGTTATCTTAGCCGGTGACATACCAGGCTGCAAACAATGTGCAACTTCGGAGTTTAAGGAATGAGGAAAGACAAAAAGTCAAGAAGAAGTCATAAATTGTATAATGTGAGTAAAACAGATGAAGAATTTCCATTAATTAGAGATAGGTTAAATCACTTAATGAGGTTTTACTGCCCTACTTCCTTGCGGTAACTTATTTCTTATCTACTTAACTGTGCTTATGATCTTACTATTAATGGTCTAATGTATCATAACAATTTTTAAATAACTACTTTCTTTTTTTTTTTAATGAAAAGCTGACCTATTTTTTTTATCCCTGAGGGTAAACTAAACTAAAGCTTTGTCTATTACAACCCAATAATCAAACCACTTTAGATGAAATGACCTCTTCTGAACTGTGTGGTTAGAGGAAATTGCCAAAATGTGGTATGTATTAAGCCTTTACTTCATTTAACTCCCCTGCTCCTTCCTGTGGTTTTGTTGTTCCTGTTTCATGTTTGGATTGCAGCAGGACTGGGGGCTCAAAGCAGAGACAGAGCCCTGCTGGGATAAATGCTCTGGGAATAAGAAACCTGTGACGGCACAGATCCTGTCGCAAACAGCATTCCTGAGAGGCCAGGGGTGCAGGAGGGAGCAGTGCTGACCCCACTGCAATGGTGTGCCAGGGATGGTGAGGTGGGACTGGATTCAGATCTGGGCATTCACAGCAGAATCACCAGTGATTATCCACAGAATATATTCAGCAGGATTTGTCCTTGTATTTTCTTCTTGCATTTCTGTCAATGGCAAATCCTTTCCAGCCTGCCCACGTGCAGAGCCTTGTTCTGCCTGAAACAGTCACTGAACTAAGCCTCTCATCATTCTACACTTTTCCCACTTACTTTGCTCTTCAGAGTAGAAGCACATGTGTACAGTAGCCCAGCTCACATCTGTACGTTTGTGTTTAGGCACACAGTCAATGCAGAGGATTTTGGGGTACTACTGTACATAAACAGCTTGCTTACTTTGTGCTTACTCAGCACTGAGAGACATTAGAGACTGCCAAGGACTCATTTGCCTGGTGGTAGCAAAAGTGTTCCAGTCTCCTGTTTCACAGAGTAAATCTGGAG
This sequence comes from Corapipo altera, assembly GCF_003945725.1. Classification (NCBI taxonomy): domain Eukaryota; kingdom Metazoa; phylum Chordata; class Aves; order Passeriformes; family Pipridae; genus Corapipo; species Corapipo altera. Next base: position 1,301,664 of record NW_020884971.1, on the reverse strand, counting down.
CAATATTCAAATATATGAATGGAAATTTGCACAGATATATTTCTGGGTATGTTTGCTCCACAGTCTTGTTGTGTTTTCTCCATATTCCCAACTTTAATAATTTCAAAATTGATAGTATATGATGTTTAATTATATATATGATAAAATCACAGAATCACAGAATCATTAATATTAGAAAAAACTTCCCAGCCCATGGATCCCCCCTGTGCCCGATGCCCCCCTTGTCCCCCAGCCCAGAGTACTCAGTGCCACAGCCAGGCCTTCCCTGGACACCTCCAGGGCTGGGGACTCCAAACCTCCCTGGGCAGCCCCTGCCAAGGCCTGAGCATCCTTTCCAGCAAGAAATTCCTCCTGATGTCCAACCTGACCCTCCCCTGGCACAGCAAGTAGTAGTAGTAGTAGTAGTAATAATAATAATAATAATAATAATAATAATAATAATAATATGGTTGGGACCTTGATGCAGCTTTTACTTGTTTTGCAAAAACCAAGCAATGAAGTCCTGCATTGCTACAACTGTGGAGCAGCTGAAGCAGAATAATTACGTGTAGCCGTAGGTCAGGCTTAGCCAGCACACAAACCCAGCCCAGAACAGATCACATTGTCCTCCCATTTATCCTGATCTCTCGGGGTTATTCTGTGTAGGTTTCTAAATGTACAGGAATGATTTCAGGCTTAGAGAAATGAGGGAAAAATAGGTAAGAGCGGAGCTTGTGGATTTCAAACAGAACAGCTGTTTTGCATAAGTGGTCAGTGAACTTGGCAGACCTTCTTCGAGAAGAGGTTGCAGGTTAACAAGATGAAAACAAGCAATTTCAGGATATACCCAAAACTGTCTCATTTTAAATTTAAAGATTCATGTAGTAAAATAAGCACTTAAAGAAGTAAGGGGACTTTTTGCAAGGGTGTGTAGTGACAGGACAGGGGGAATGGCTTCCCATTGCCAGAGGGCAGGGTTAGATGGGATATTGGGAAGGAATTCTTGGCTGTGAGGGTGTTGAGGCCCTGGCCCAGGTTGCCCAGAGAAGCTGTGGCTGCCCCTGGATCCCTGGAAGGGTCCAAGGCCAGGCTGGAGGGGGCTTGGAGCAACCTGAGCTAGTGGAAGGTGTCCCTGCCCATGGCAGGGGTGGCACTGGATGAGCTTTATGATCCCTTCCAGCCCAAACGATTCTAGGAGTGTATGATCTAATTTAGAAAAGTCTCGTGTAAAGGGCACATTTCTGCATGACTTCCTTTAACCACTGCAGTCTCCAGCCTAATTCAGCCTTTCAGATAATTGCAATGTGAGTACTTTTATTTTTTATAGTCATACAATGGGTTATCTTATTCTTGCTATAGTAAAAACATGATTTTTGCTGTTGACTTTTTAAATGGTGATCATGTAATTGGAAACAGATGCTAATGTAAGAGGAACAACATTTTAATTAACACATTTGAGCTGGAAAATGTCAGATATCTGAAGAGCTGTGGCAGGATTAAAACAAAGGGTAGACTTTTTTGTCCACTATTTAAATTACTGATCACTTTATCATAGGATAACTAAATAAAAATTAAAGAGACCATTGGAAGGTTTGTATTATTTAGTTTGTACATAAACTGTCTAACACTGAACAGAAGAAACAAATCAAATATATTAATTTAAATGTAAATTATTTAAAAAATAGAAAAATATTGTTTTGAATTGTTTTCACATTTTATGACCTTTTATAAAGCTACTTTCTATCTGATTTTTTTTAATATTGCTTTTTCAGTCTGAACTTACAGAAACAAAGAAAATATTTTTGTTTAATGTCAGCAGTATATGCACTTCAAGAAGTCTTATATTAGGATATGATGTACTTTGAAAGTGGTAACTGAGTGTTGGTACAAATCCTAAAACCCCAGGGTATTTCTATGAAAATTTGGACTTAAATGTAAATAAAGCAACATATGAAACCCTAGTTCATTACCAGAGAGCTGATGTGGGTGAGCTTCTGTTTAATTTTGCTTGAAATAATATCATGTGATTGACAACCTTTGATTAAAAGCAACAGCACTCAAATAGAATGTCTCTCATCTGCTGGCACCACAGGTGAACCCTCAAGGGTAACATAACACCCGGAAAATTTGGAGGAATCCGTTCCCTTACCTATGGCCACGCTCAGAGTATGTTTGAAGGAACGTTTCTAGTTCCAGTTTTCTTGATCATCAGCATCTCCAATACCTTGGGATGGGCTCAGCTGATCTCCAGCTGCCGAGGAGTTTGGGGAGGAACAGCTCCAGGTAGCAGCTGGGGGGGACGTGCTGGAGAGCAGCTCTGGGGGAAGGCCCTGGGGGTCCTGGTGGACAACGAGCTGTCCCTGACCAGCATTGTGTCCTGGGGACAAGGAGGGCAGTGGTGCCCTGGGGGCATCAGGAAGAGCATTGGAGCAGGGCAGGGAGGGGATCCTGCCCCTCTGCCCAGCTCTGGGCAGGCACATCTGCAGGGCTGGGCCCAGCTCGGGCTCCTCAGCACAGCAGGGCCAGGGAGCTCCTGCAGCGGGGCCAGCGCAGGCTGCGGAGATGCCCAAGGGATGGAGCAGCTCTGGGAGCAGCAAAGGCTGAGGGAGCTGGGGCTGTTCAGCCTCCAGAGCAGAGCCTGAGAGGGGCCCTCCCCAGGGTGTGTCAGGGGCTGCAGGGAGGGGGCAGAGGATGGAGCAGGCTCTGCTCGGGGGGCTCAGCAATGGCACAGGAGGAACGGGCAGCAACTGATGCCCAGGAAGTTCCCCCTGGACAGGAGGAAGAACTTCTTTGCTGGGCAGTGACCCAGCTCTGAACAGGCTGCCCAGGGAGGGGCTGGAGTCTCCTCCCTGGGGATATTCCAGACCCCTCTGGACACAATCCTGTGCCATGTGCTCTGGGATGGCCCTGCTGGAGCAGAGAGGTGGGACCAGATGACCCACTGTGGTCCCTCCCAGCCTGACCCATCTCGTGTGTTCACATGGGTTGGTTTACGGTGGAAAGAGAACAGCCAGGATTTTGTCACATCTGATTTACCCCAGCATTTCATGTCTAAAAAGCATGGCCTGTTCTGGATAAAGATATGAAAATTCACAAATCTCATTTTGTGCAATTTTCCCTACATATAAATATGAAAAGGGACTCTCCACATGGTGGACTAAATGGATTTATTACCAAAATATCCTGGCTCTGCAACCCCTCCTCTGACCTGGGGAGGGCTGGACACCAGTTGCATGAGGGGCTTGGTGAAGGGTCTGTGCTGGGAATGGACTTGTGGAAGTTACTGCTCTGTTCCCTGGAGAGACCAGGGAAAAAAATAGGCAACTTACAGCTTTGTCCCTGAAAATTGTTAAATGTGTTTTGCACACAGAGCTGGTTTTAGGGTTTAGGTCCAGAGACATTTTGAGAGATATGACATGGTGCCCATTTATTGTTTCTCAGCTTCAAAGTGTCTCCAAAGTTTTTTAATGTTGGTAAAACATAGTTCTCAGAAAAGTTAGAAATAAAAATATCTGCACCATACTCATTATAGTGTTTATTTTTCTGGCTGATGTTACATGAGGAGAGTTGTTTTTACTGTGACCTCAATAAAAAAAAAATCCAACCCAGAGAACCAGTGGGAAACCTCACTGTGGTTTCAGACTAAACTTTTCATCCTTGATTATGACATGTGAAATGAGGACCTGAGGCTGTGGTGTCCTTCCTGCTTCCCTGCTCACCAGTGGGGATACCCGAGTGTGTCAGAGATACAGCAACAGCCCAGAAAGAAGCACCTGAACTGCTCAAGCAAGACTCCGGATGAAATCCATATTTTGATTTTTCACAGACTTTTTATGTCATACCATTTTTTAAACAAATTCTCCTTTTTTTTTGAGCAGTAAGAGAGGTTACTAAATGAGGATTATTGGTTGTATCTGTCTGCAGTAGGAACAAGCATTTTGGATCAGTTCTAGCCCTCATAGTGCTGGTTTTTTAGAGAACTTTGATGTCTGGAATGAAATAGATATTTTACAGGAAAATAACAAGGATGTAACTGCAGAATAATTAACATTACTTCAACTATATTTATATTTCCTGTCAAGTCTACTCTGAGTTTATATCCAGGTGATGTATGAAGTTAATTAATATGGCACAAAGTTTATTCATGTCACTGAAATGATTCCTGGGACACTTTTTAAAATGTATTTATGTATACTTTCAAATATTTGCCAAGCCTCAAAAGATTATGGGCATAAATTGCCCAGGAACAGATGAAAATAATTATTAATATTAATATGCTTTTGTTATTTGAAGATCTATTCAAACTATTTTAGGAGGTTTTGGAATTCATAGCATAGGTTTGAAACACAATGTATTTTGTATCATTTCTATGGACAGTAAACTGTACAAAATTACTTTTACAGTATTTGTAGCAATCACAGTATTATTAGGAATAAAAAATTGCTAATTTTATATTTATGGGCAAACTAATTGTTTTATATAAAATAACAAAGTAGAAAAAAGACAAAAGTATTATTCTTTTTGTTAAGAGGGCATTTCAGAGGGTTTTCATATCCTGTTTGAGAGGAATTAAAAAAAAGAAAAAAGTGTCATTCATTTTACGTAGAGGTGAGAAAAAGCAGTTTTTCAACAAATTCCGAACAATTCTACATCTGAGGAAAAGGGAACACTTTTTGATATTTGGAATGAAAGAGATACATCTCAGCAAAGCAGCAGGCGAGTCTGTAATGGCAGAACAGTTATTTCAGCTGTTTATTGCCTGGGTCAGCTTTACGGAGATATAAATTCATGTGGTTATGTGGACTCAGAGTAAGACGGGAAGTAATGTTTCAACTCTGAGAGCAAATGGAAGGAACGTGTCCTGTATGGGGCACATGGAGTTGTGGCCCATTTGAAGAAAGCTCCCAAGACAACTTTAAAAGGTACCAGAACAGCTTTGGAATAAAAATATAAATGAATAAGGGTTGTCTAGCCTAAGGGAAAGATACTAAAACCAGGACAGTTTTAGTTTTATTGTTCCACAACTTTTGCTGTGAAAGAGCAGGTGTTTGCTGGTGACTCCATCACGTCCATCACGGAGAGGACAAGAACAATGGCATTAAGGGGCACGGCTTAGGCTGGACTAATGGCTCTAGAGCTCTAACAATGGAAGGAAAAGCCTGAGAGGATTATGAAGTCTTCAAATTTAGGAACAATTTAGAGCAAAGTTGAAAACTGTCTGCTGGGAAAGACATAATTGTGGTCTGTTCTGGGGAATAGCAGAGGATTAGTGTCTGTCTTGAGGTCCTGTCCAGCCTCCATTATGCTTTTTCCTAATTCTATGAATTTTGATGTTGTTTCCAGCACTACCTGACTCTTTTGACTGCATAACTCAAAATGCATTTTAGGGAAAGGAGAGATGAAATGAGAACCTGGCTTTATTTCATTTATTTCTTAGAAATTACATCCATAATATAATAATATTATAGGACTCAATTTGCAAGTAGCCTGTCTGACTTGAACACAGGGTCAGCTTAATTCCATAATGGATGGAATAACAACAACAACAACAACAACTGTTATTATTACTATTTTTATTATCATCATCGTCACTCTTTTTATTACAGGAATCTGTTAAAAAAAAGAAACTATTCTAAAGTCCTATTGAAATGAATTTCATACTCTCTTAGGTTCTGTAAGAGCAAGGTTAGAATTAACAAATAACCTAATTGTGCTCTTTTAAATAATGTAAACTTCCAAACTATTTACATGTGAGCCAAATGTTTGTCATAAACATATTATCATTTTTGTATTAACCAATAAGTTCCCAAGAGAGATGGGAAAGGTTCACAAAGAATGAGGCAATGGAGGGACTGAAATATCACTGGAGCTGAGGTAATGTGACAGTTCCTTCTTTGGGCAAGAAAATGTCTGCTTGTTCATGATGTCATGAAAAAATAACATATTCTGTCTTTCAAAACCCGAGACAAAATCCCTCTGAGAACTCTGGACAAGTCTTCCTGTGGTGTCATGGTTTGAGATACCCCAAAATCTAATTCCCTAGTCTAAAGCCCCTCCTACATCTCAACCTAGTGTAAGATGTGTTTTCCAGACAATCACAAGGACTCAAAATGGGGAAAAGGGAATATATTACAATGACTGTACACATAAATAAATACTACAATACATTATATACAATATTAATTATCTCTACCATGACATAAGTATTTACAATGGATCAAATCTCTTCTCCCCTCCAAATAAAAGTCCAGGAGGGAAGAAGGATAGATCCCTTCTAACTCTCAGGGCAGCAGTTTCTTCAGAGTAGCAGTCTACCTCTCTCTCATGCATGCAGCTGTTGCTGGATCTCTGCCAGCACACACGAGGGGAAATCCAAGCCCTTGGCCACTTGTCTTCCAAGTGAGGGTCTTCTCTTCTGTGGACTGCATAGCAGGGACAAGCTCGAGTCACCACATCATACCACAAAGCTCAGGGGTCTTTGTGGCAGTCCCTTTCCTCAGGGGATTCAAATTCCCCTTTGCAGAGCTTCTGTGCCCGGCTTCAAGATGGCTGCGAGCTTCTTTGTAGCTTGCAGCAAGGGAGGGCCTCAAGGTCAACCTCCACACACTGTCCTGGCTGAGCTCTCAGGATGACCGAGCTTCTTAGCTCCTTTACTCCATCTAGGACTTCTAATCAGTAAGAGTCCACCACCCCGACTTAAGAGGGGTCTCAAAGGAGTCTGGGGTCTTTTAGTTCAGTTCTTACCCCAACTCTCTCTGTAGAGCTAGTTCTGCTCTCATCTGCTGCTGTTGACTCTCTCTTGGCTCTCTGTCTCCTTCCAGGAGTTCTCTCTGTGTGCTCCATGTCTCTGTTGCTTCATCTTATCTCTTCTGGCTCTGTGCCACCGTTTCTCCAGTCAGTGCTGGTCTGTCGCTACTCCTGCTGCTGCCCATGGTGGAGAGAAAACTCCCAGCCTTCATAGCTACAGACACATAGTCCAGCTTAACACTGTTTCTGAGTTTCTATGACCCCAGCCGGGGGCTGGGGGTTGTGGCCCCCCAGAAAGGCTCTTTCCCCTTCAGTTCATGGCTTCAGAACATGGCTACTTCTTCTTCAACCCAAAACTACTACAACTACAACCCTTCTCTTCCGTTTGGTTGTGATATGTTTATATTTTGCAGAAGCACTCATTGGACAAAACTTCAAAACTTCTAGGGCCACCACCCTCTGGGGTTTTACCATTTTCAACTGCAGGGGAAAAACTTGATTCAAACCACTACATGTGGCAAAGCAGGAATGTTTTCCTATGACATTATTTATCTTTGCAAACATCTGCAAGGTAACTGTATCACACCTAGTTTCAGGCAGAAAGAAATCAGGTTTTATTAATGTGCGTGTGTTTTCTGTCTGTGTGGAAGTGTCTTTGCACCATTCTTCATGGACTGAAGAGTTAGATCCTTAGTTTTTCCCTACAGTGTGTGGAAAGTGTGAAGTCTGAAACAGGAGGTGTCACACTGAAATTCAGTGCACTTTGCAGCCTTCTCCTAATACTATTTGAAGCACCTGAAAATGAAGGTTTCAAATTAGTGAAAACATAATGATTTGGCAAACTATTCGTGCATATGTGAATTAAAATGTTGAGAGGGTAGTCCTTGGGTGCTCTATGGAAATGGCACGAGGATATAAATAGCAGCAGTTCTTTGTGCTACAGTTCCTTACTCTGCAGGTGCTTCCCTTGGAGAAATGAATTGCTTACAAACCATTCTCATTCGAGGGCCAGTTGTTGACTCAGTTTACTTGTATGATTGTTGAGACAAGGGGATACCTGTTCTCAGGAGGCCTGGACTAAGTGAAAAGACAAGAATTTGGAGAATGTTATATTAGGCAGCACTGAGATTTCTCTACACTGATAGTGAATTGCAGTATCTTCCAGCAACCCCTGATCATAAGGCAACTTGCTGTCCCTAGTGCTTGGTGTGGTGGGTTATGATCCTAATATTGTTTTCCTGCATACTTTTTTACTGAGGACATGGATTTTTTCAGAGTTAACATTAATGCAGGTACCCAGAAAGGGAGGTAACATGGCAAACATAGTTGGACCAATTAATCCACTTGAAGGCTTGGGAAAGAGAAGAGGGAGGGAAACCCACAGCTGAATATCTGTGCAATAAAGAGATCCATACCCTGGGATAAAGCAGGATAGGCTCTTGCCTGCTGCTGTGCCTGTGGCAAAATGAAAACTGAGGAAGAGGGTCATGGAGTTTCTAGTGAGTTTGGATTTATAGGACACTGGGCAATAAAATATGCTGATTATACTTATTTATTGTTTATAATGAGGTAGTGGTCAGACCATGAGAAAGTCTGATTTTATTTTCTGTCCTGCAACATTCAGATGTTCAGTTTTGCTGCTCTTGTGGGCAGGGAAATTACAGTAAATGTTAAATTCTCTGATATTTTGACTTTACCATCCTGTGAGCCTTCTTTGTTAAACAGGAATATTTCTTTCCTAGTTTTATTGGAAAAATCGTCTTATAAGTAAAATGTGCAATATACTATACAAAGAGTTAATTTTTCCACTGAGGATCTCATAGTAATTGTGGATATAAAGCTTAAAAGTTTGTTTCTTGTTTTAAATTCAGAGATTTGGGGGTGGGAGGGCTCTAGCCATAGCTATATGGATATAGCTATAATCTGGATTTATAGCTATATCCAGATTTTTATGAACAATCAGAACCTGCTCTCTTTGTAATGCAGTGAAGGAAATAGTTGCAGCTTACTCAAGAAGTATTGGGTTTTAATTAACACCCACGTGGAACAGCTGTTCAGATAAGACTACTACCTCTTCTAATGAAATAAATAAAATAAAGTGTGTTGTGTGAATAATCACGAAGACTTTCTCCTGGACTATGCAACATAAGTATTTATCAAGTGAGATCAACAGTTGCTATTGCTGTGGAAGGTTTTTGTGATGAAGAAGGGTTGTCCTGATGGCTGAATGTGCCAGCTGAGAGCACAGTCCTGTGTGAGGGATGGCTCTGAGGCAGAGCAGCTCCCCAGGTGGGCTCACTTCGATTGCCTTCAATTGTCAGGAGCTGAACAATTGGATTTGGCTGCTGTTAATCCTGCAGGAGTCAGACAGTGCTGGTGGACAGAGCGAGAGTTCTCCTCTGACTCACTTTATTAATGCAATGGCTGATGAAGTTCCACTCACAGAACTTTTCTGTGCCCTCCTTTATCCCCTGTCAGCACAAGGACTGAGAATGTGGCAATTGTGGGATTATTGGGAAAAAGCTCATGCAGAATTTGCCAAGGAAGCAAGTAAACTTATTTATGAGTTACATTTACAGGACTAGAGGAAGAGTCTGGATGTGGATTTGAATCCTGGATTATGAACTTTTTTCCCGCTAGATCTCAAGGTAAAGAGTAATGATTTTTAAACGATAGGTATAATGCAAGAAAGGAGTAAACACTTTGCCTTTCGAGCTGTCACCCACATGCTCAAGCAGCAACAGATGTGGGAGGGAACAACTGTGACTTTTTAATTTCTGCTTTTAGTTCTATCCTAAGAGGCAGACCATGATCTGTATCTCACCTGCAGAGCTGTACTCCAGGATGAGTCAGGGACAAGTAAGCCAGACTAACCATTCTCGGGTAGGTGAAGAACCTGAGGTAATACTTTAGCACTTTAATTCTTCTCAATAATCACTCAGAAAAGTAAGCAGGCTGGTAGCATCACAGTATTCTTCATTTCTGTAAGGATATCATTTGTATTTTAGTGGGTCATTTAGACTCCACGTGATCAAAATAAGACATTGGTTAGGATACAATTTTTTCTACCAATTTAATTGATATCTTTGACCTTAATTGCAAATGGGAAGGAAGGCAGATGGCTCCTTTGATGTACCAACTTGCCACGTTCCTTCACTAATAACCATTTCATGATAACTACATCTCCTATTATTAAACCTCTCTTTTATGTGGAATTTCTTATCATAGTGCATCACTGCAGTAAAGTGAACCTAACTTGTTCTAAAGCATAAGCCAATTTATACTAAAATGTCCTGGTTTTCTCATTTTCATTAAACTGAACATGTAGGTGTAAAAGCTTTCTGGTTTCTTTTGGGAGGAGTGGGTCAGGATGGGCCTGAAATATCTTTTTCAGTGCTCTGGTGACTCAAATCCCATCATGCCTGGTGGGACTTGTGTTGGCTTTAATATTAAATTTTAATTTTTTTACTGTTTGGGACATGTAAATATTGTTGAATTAGAATTAAAGTAGGCACATCTTTATAGTGCATTTTCTGTTTTTGCAGATATTCCCTGCAGAAGGGCTGTTACAATACTCAAAACTGGGTCTCCACTAATTTAAAAATTAGTTTTAAGTGCACTTCACATTGATTCACTCATGGTGAGAAATATTTACTTGCTTTCCCACTGCTGGAAAAAGCACAACAGACAGACTTCATTTGCAGGCCAAAAATTCTGTGTGCACAAAATAGGCTCATCCTGGAGCTCTGGTTGCATTTTCCATCAGTGCTTCTTTAAGTGTATTTTCCTCATTAGTAGGAAATACAGGATTTCAGCCTAATTCTCCCATAGACAAGAGCAGTGTGCACAAGAACAAACTAAACATTTGTCACCTCCCAGATAACTTGGATCAGCAAACAACTTTGGCAATTATTTCACCTTCTAAGCTCATTTAAAATAATTATTTTGAGGACCCTGTGGCTGCCCCTGGATCCCTGAAAGTGTCCAAGGCCAGGTTGGATGGGGCTTAGAACAACCTGGAGTAGTGGAAGGTGTCCCTGCCCATGGCAGGGGGTAAAATGGGATGGTCCTAAAGGTCCCTTCCAACCCAAACCATTCTGTGACTCCATGATTCCATGCCCAGGATTAGGAGATTTGACTACCCTGCTTCAGAAACTGTTTAGAAAGATTCTTCTGGAACTTAATCATGAAGGAATGAGGGTCTGCAAAGGAAAGCCTCGAATAAATTGTCTCAGGTGAACAAAGAAAATTTAATTTTTATTTAATTTTATTATTTCTTATCAAAACATAGTGGAAATAAAATATAGACTGAAATAGAGAACATTCATTTAGGAGGGATCATCAAAATGAAATTCTCTTGTTTCAGACAGTATTATGTTTCTATGGAACAAGATTTTCTTAGGAAAAAATAAAATAACTTCAAAGTTTGATCGACATGATCTGTTGAATACATCAAGTAACATGTGAGAAATTATCTCCAAATATAAATTTGGAGGACTCAGAAGAAAAAGAAATTATGAAAGAAAAATAATTAAAAATAGTAACCAAATTCCAATAAATAATATTTAATATTAGATCAAGGCAAAAACAAAGACGGACCAAAACAAAAGTTATGTATTTTTTTTTTAAAAATTTAAATAGATTTAGATATATAATTAATTCTTTTTAAGTTGGAGAAATTGATGGAATTATAAAGGGAAGGACTGATATAATTCAAAACTTCCAGAAGAATACGCAAGCATTTTACAATGTCAAGACCAAAATTATTTAATTCTTATAAAATTTCATTTATTTGTGATTGTGATAAATATACATAATGAAAATGGGGGCGTTTGCTCTAAATTAACAAAATCTGTCATGAGAGTAGCTAGTTTTAACTAAAATCTATTTTAAAAAATGCTACATTAAAAGCAAATGAAATATAGTTATTGGGATCAGGCACAAATAGAACAAGGAGTCCGAGGATTTGGAGAGTTTTTAAATTCCATAACTGTCCACATTTTATAAGCATGTTTCATTTATCTCAAACACAATTTCTCTTGAAGGGAAGCAAAGATGGAGTTTTGAAGAAAAGATTGCATCTGGTGGTTTCTGGTTAAAACAATATAAAATAATAAAATAAAATAAAATAAAATAAAATAAAATAAAATAAAATAAAA
>NW_020884971.1:1243697-1289769 GCF_003945725.1 Corapipo altera | reverse complement strand
AATAAAATAAAATAAAATAAAATAAAATAAAATAAAATAAAATAAAATAAAAAATCAGTGTTAAAGGCTAAAAGGCTTTCTTGGAATTCTAAAGAAGAAATCTGCAAAAGGTCAGTGCTTTAGGTTTGTTATCAGGTACCTGCATTGGGCCTCCTGGTCCCCTCTGTCATTGACATTCACTGCTGTGCCTTCAGCCCCTGCAGTCGCTGGACTGTCCTTAGTCCTGACTGCTCCCTGTGCTCCCACCCCTCCTCAGCCAGCTCAGAGCACCTCAGACCAAAGAGCCCATTTCAGGCCAGACCCTGAGTTTGCCATTGCTGGAGCAGGAGCTGAAGGGGGTGTTTAGCAATGTAATGGATCTAATAGGACGGAATTGCTAGGAAGGAAGTTTCCCTTACATACTGCCTTCTCCCTCCCTCATTTGGAAGTGGTTTTCAGATTCTTCAATGAGGACCCCAAGTCATTGCTAAAATTTTTCAAATTAAATTTTAATTTAATCTTCTAATGCACCTGAAGAGATTAGTTTTCTCCCCCACTCCCACAAGAGACAGTAGGAGTATAATTCTTGGCACCTCCTGTAGTAAAATCAGAAGCAAAGATCTGTCTGCTTGCCATGTTGGGATGAATCAGCAGAGTTGTCTAAACCGACACCTGAAAACTGGATGAAGGTTTTCTCCTAAAATACTGGCAGAGTTGAACCTGCCAGCACTCCTCCTTTTCCTGCCCTCGTTGTCTTTATCCTGTTCTTTGTACCTGGAGAGGAAAAAGGTGTTCATTCTGCACCACGTTTTAACTGAGGCTGAAGGAGGAACACAGGCCCTGTGTGATGGACAGGCAGGACAATCTCCACTCTGTGTCTCTTCAGCCACACTGAGATCATAGAAATTTAAAGAAACAACACACAAATAAATAAAAGATTTATAAACAGCATGTATTAGATTTTCATCCTTAAATTTCACTCTGGCTGGGTCTAGCTGGGACTCTAAATCTAAAACTGTTTTATGGTCAATTTGCAAAAGAGAATTTGCAGAAACTGGCTGAATTTGGCTGGAATACTGAACTTGCCCCAGGATTTCCAACATTCAATGTGGATGATGTACTACAAGATCAACTGCTTTCTAACTTCATTTTTCCATTATTTGCAGTAGAAATGTTATTAGATATGGATTTAGGTAATGTGATTACCATATTGAAGTATCTGTGTGGGAACTGCTTGAGGAATTATTGTGTTACTTAAATCAAACCCTGATGCAGATTTAAACCTAATCTTACCCTAAGCTATTCTGAATATTATCAGCACCTTTCCATCCCTTCTGAAAATCATTGGAGAGGTAAAATATTCTAAGTAATGGTATGTTTCCTATGTTTTATGTCCTGACAAACTTAAACAAAATAATTTAATTTCCTCTAATTTGAAACAGAGGAGTCAAAATGCATTTTGAAGTATAAAAAAAGGCTATTCATCAAAGTTCCGGAACTATTCTTGTTATAGGGGTCACATTTTAGTTAATATTTAGAATATTATGTAAATGAGGACTTCCTGTTGGGGAACATATATCAGCTTTATATTCCTTCTGCCCATTTCCAAGGTGTTGCTTCCCGAATTGCTCTTGCTCTGAGATGACTGAAATTATGGCTTTTCCATTGTAAACATTGGAGTTTACATTTGATTACTGTGCTAGTGTTTTGTTCCATTTAACTGTGCCCTCCAACAGTGGCTAAATAGCAATTTATTTAGGGTTCAGTTGTGAAATCCACCCCCAAGCTCAGCATGAGTTCATCTGTGAGAGAAGCGAACCCCCCTCAAGGCCAACCCTGCTGCTCTTTAGACCTTTCCCTGCTGGCAGTGGAGGAGTTTCCAGACTCCTGATCCCCAGAATCACTGTCCCTGGCTGCTTTCTCCTCTGTGCTCCCTGCACGTTTGCCTGGTCTCTTACCCCCCATTGTCCTGCAGTGTCACCCTCTCTGTCCCCGTCCCCGGGGGCTGGGGATGCTCTGTCTTTGGCCACATTGGTGTCAGACCTAGGAGACCCAACATTTCTACAGTTTCCTCTTCTCTTTGTGGTTCTGGGATTATTCCTGAGTGCCCCCACCTCCTCCTCCACAAACCCTAGTGTGTGGTACCCACTGCCCTACACCAGTGTGTCCCAGAACTCCATATCCCTGTGGATCAGCCTTTGGTGCATCACTAGACCTGGGATAAGGAGTCTAGGAACAAGCTGTTACTGTTAAATTTAAATATTGAGACTTCATTTCGGTCCTCAAGCTGAACAAATGTTGTGTTTGCCTCCATTTATCTCTGTTGGCTGATCTACTAGGACAAGAAATAATTCCCCAAGGATTGGAATGTGGTCCTCTTCCAGGGAGTTTTACAACTTGGCCTTGCCGAGAATTGTCCCCTTCCTTCAAATATTTCTCAGGTTGCCTTTGCTCACTGAATTATTAGAACTGACCATAAAAATGAGATTAGAGAGGCAAGAGGTCTGCAATAGTTGGGTTTTGGTGGTTTTTTTCCTTAGCTAAGGTCAGATTTTTGCTTTATTTCCAAGTGTAGTCAAACATCCAGTTGACAGTAGAAAACTTCTATAACATCTGCACCAACAGAGCCATGTCTCAAAAAGAGTCTTGTTTTGACATTCAGTAGATTTATTTCAAATATGGAGCAAATTGAAAGCTGAAATTTCTGCAGTCATTTCTTTCTGAACAGAAACTTGAAAACTTTTGTATTTTTGTTTCAGCTCCTTTTTCCTTTTGCAAGGAAAAAAAATCATATTTATCTTGTTCAGCCGACAGGCATTGGAAGATAATGGCATAGTGTTAATGTTTCAGGTCCCCTGTTATTATACCTTTATTGCTTCAGAATCACACCTACAGGGCCTGAATCCTACCAGGTGATAAATGTTGGATGATAACAAGAGCAGATGACTGAGTTTATAAATATGTTGTTGTATAATGTATCTACAGTAGGGTTTTTTTTTAACAAATAAGTAATATAATGAATGAAATTATAAAAACATATTGGTTACTTATATCTTTTAGAGTCTTGGGTTTTATTTTTGGTTGGTTGGATTTTTTTTTAAATTCTATAGCCTGAAAAATAGTTTTCAAAGAACAAAAAATGAAGAGAGTTTTGTGATCTTTGGAATATATTTGTTCTATCAAATAGTCTTCTTAACATTATAACTGTTTATTTTAACAGTTTTATCCTAACCTGAAAGGAAAAGAAAAGCCCTGATTTATGCTGTTCTGTAATGATCTGAAAGGTTAGCTACAGGGTTTGGGTTGTTTGGGATTTTTTGTTTATACATATATATATATGTCTCAATTCTTTCTACAATACTGGATTCTACTTGCTGGCATCTCTAGATAAATATTTTTTCCTACCTAAATTGTACAAAAACACAGTGATGGAGAAATGATTTGGACTCTGTAAGATGGGAATAGATGTGCTACTTCTGCTGTGACTTATGAGCTGAGAACATTCAGGTTGGATCTTGGCTCTGACACAACTTGGGTGGAGCAGAATATCATCAGCTGGGATGGGAAGTCTTGCAGTTCAGGTGATGCTTCTGAACGATCTGCCACGATCTGTCAAGTCCTGAGTCATTCCTGGGAGAAAAAGATTCCAGAGCTGGTGTAGTCTTCGAACTAGAGGATGAGCAAGGTAGCCTAGACATTGGAATCTTAGTCTTGAGCTCAGTGTTCAGCTGTGTGGGATAGCAGTACTACCCTCACGGGTGAGACCTTTTTAAACAGTAACAATTACAAATATCAAGAACAGCCATTGAAACGCTTGAGCTAGAAGCACTGAAATTACAAAAAACCCCCAAAATATGAAAGAACATGATCTGATGTGTATCAGTACAATGAGGTGAGTGCTATTCCCCACACCCATGCAAACCTGCATGGGAAGGGTATAGACTATAGCACTGAAAGAAGGGAGAGAGGCTTGGAAATCTGCTGTAAAATAAAAAAGTTGAATATCAAATGGCATCTTTCTAAATAGTAACAGCTCCTGTGTTATCTTGGGCATCCATTTACTGCTATTGGCAGTCAAAGTCCTGAGGGTGAGCTTTTAATTTAATGCTTTACATTAAAGAACTATTCTCGTATAGCACATTTGCCTTCAAGCCTCTGCAAATAAATAACTGGTGTGCCATGAATCACAGGGCAGTGAGTGCCACTGCCAAATGGAGAAACCATTTCCGAAGCACTGCAATAGGAAACATTTATTACAGCCATTACAGACAGCAAAGTGATTTAAGAGCCAAAGAGGTGTCATTTATACAATGTTACAATTCTCTTAACTCTGAGAAATAAAATAAGCAACGATCCCAATGGGCTGTACATCTCCACTGCTGCCCCACAGTCCTGGGTGTTGCTATAAACCCAGACCATCACTGGAGCTGAATTTTACAGCTGGACATTTCAGTGCTGTATCTTGTTGCCTGACTTCAATATCCTCACACTTTATGCTGTTGGAACCACCAATATAGATAAAATTTCTTTTCTTGCACCTTCCTTCCTTGGGAAATGAGAAAAAACTTGGTCAGTTGCAGAAATCTCTTCACTGCAGCCCTGCAAAACTGTTTGGTGAAGGAATGATAACACTGATGGCTGATTACAGCTGCTTCAATGGGTATTTGTTGTTGTATCACATACGTTGTTGCACCCATGCTGGTGTCTATCCATGCTCATGCTGAGGCCAGAGAACAAGTTCCAACATGTAAGCAGAGCTGTATTGCTAACAGTGCTCATTCTCCTGTTGTCATAGAATCACTGTGATCTGCATTTTGAACTGGGCTCTGTAGAAAGAAAGCCACAGATATTTAACTCTAAGGCAAGAAATAACTGAGAGAAATAAGTGTTTCAAATGGTAGAGTGTGCTCTGGTGAGCACTTGGGAAACCAGTCATTGTAGGAGACTGGAACAGGGCTTAGACTGGAACAGGGATTGCACTGAGAATGGGAAATAATTGCTCAAAGCGTTGATGTATTTTCTGCAAGTACTCGAACGTCACCAGAGTTACATGGAAATGGTTTGGATCTCTTGTCTTCCAGACGCTTGGCAGAAGTCACCAGGGGATGTGGGGGTGTTACATCTGTTCATGGCTAAGGATGGCCTTCAGAAGTACATTTTTCCTTCCTTTCTCAGAGTCATTTAGAGTGATATCTGCTTCTTTGCAAGGTATGAAGTTGGAAATCTTACCACGAGCTGCTTCATGGTTTTTAATGTTGTCAAGTTTTCACTTTGAATTTAACTGTAGGTTTAGAAAATTACATCCTATTCTTCGTGTGCTCTGTTCAGGGGCCTGTTAAGTCTCTGAACACAAGAAACTTACTGAATTTCCCTGGGGCTGGTGACATTATTACTTGGTATTCATTGAAATAATCCTCCTGGGAACCATTCAATTTTTTTTTTAGACCTTAGAACTTTCAGAGCTTCAGGAGTTTAACTGAGCTAAAGTTGTTAGGACAGGGTTTAATTTTGCAGACCCCATCTTTACAGGCCTTGTGAGCCCACCTGCTTTGCCCTTTAGTGCATAAAATTGAGTCTCTGGAAGGTGCACTTCCAAGAAGCCCTTTTTCAAATCTGGGGGCAAATTGCATAGCAGCAGAATGCGAATTGATGTGTCAGTTAACACCTCTCTCTCCTTACCTATTGCATTATCTCTTCCCAGACTCCTTTGAAAGGATCCCAGGACCTGCTGCTTTAGCTGTACCCCTCAAAGATGGTTGTATTCCACTTTTCAGCAGTAATTGTGTCACTCTTTGTCCTCCAGCTCAAGCAGGATCCTTTTCAGCTTGTGGATGCATTCCTGGGCGGAGAGAAAATTATGTTTTCCCATTGCCAAGTGGGGGTCTATCATCCACAGTTTGTAGTACTTCTGCTTCATATATCTTTATTGTGAGGGAGTAATTGGGTTTAATCCCCCTTGCCCTTTGCCCCAGTGCCAGTGATGTGCCTGTGTGATAGCACAGGACCCACAGCACAAATTCCTTCATGAATGGTTTGAGTTGCTCTAGGGATATCTGGCACAAAGCTGTCTTTATTCAGGGAAGAAACTGGACTATTTGGTGTACTCTGTGTGCAATAGTTGTAGTGCCAAGGTGTAAATCAGATTAACACAATTGACTGCGTGGGAGATTTGATAGGATGAGGAATGAGAGCTCAGGCTCTAAGCAGAATAGTGGTGTCTGTTTGTGTATTCAGGACTGTATCTCGAAAGGTACCTATTCTGACACTGAATTTTAGTGTCGGATAGGTCATGTATCTCTGCTACATTGGAATTCTATTTCTGATACTGACTTGGAAGGTAGATTAACATGCTCAGTAGAGATTTCTCTGCACATTTATTATGCGTCTCTTCATTTTCCACAGGAATAGAAATCTCTACCATAATTCCAGCTCAAGGAAGATGACAGGACTCAGAAGACCTAACCAGATTGCTGCACTTGCAAAATATCCCTCCCTTCCAAGACCAAAACCAAGGACAACAAAAAATGTCAGGGAAATAACTCTAAAGTACATCCTTTATGCTATACACTATCAGGGATAGCATCTGTCCCTCAGCTGTGATCTCTAATCACTTAGTCCTACATAATGGATCCCATTAGTTACTAGATTGAAATCACTTTGGGTTTCCCAAATAATTTTTGACAGGCTAGAGCATTGGGGCTGTTCAGCGTTGGAGCTGTTCAGCCTGGAGAGGAGAAGGTTGTGTGGAGACCTCACAGCACCTTCCAGAGTCTGAAGGGGCTACAGGGAAGCTGGAGAGGGACTGTTCATCAGGGACTGGAGTGACATTCAAGGGGAATTACTTCACACTGGCAGAGAAGGTTTAGAGTGGATATTGGGGAAGAAATTGTTCTCTGTCCCTCTGTGGGGAGCCCCTGGCACAGGTTGCCCAGAGAAGCTGTGGCTGCCCCTGGATCCCTGGAAGTGTCCAAGACCAGGTTGGAGGGGGCTTGGAGCAACCTGGGTTAGTGGAAGGTGTCCTTGCCAATGGCAGGGGGTGGAATGGGATGAGCTTTAAGGTGCCTTCCAACCCAAACCATTGCATGATTCTAAATATACAGGGATTCTTTTATCTTGGTCCATTTGGGTGGTCCTGCTTTTTTTCAGTCATAGCTTTAACTCAAACGTTCATACTTTTGAAACTGGATGCCTGAGGCATCTGGATCCTCAAGTGGGCAAAGCTTGTTAGTCCTTGTCATCCTGCAAATGTAAATTGAACCTCTGCCATTATGTGAAAAACAACACTCTGGAGAAGATGGTTCAAAGCAAAATAATTTCTTTTTTTCACAAGTTTTTCTTTATAATATTGAAACTACTGTGGCTATGTAGAGGTTTCTGGGTGATCCAGGCAGGGGAAGACATGGATCAGCTGGGGTTGCTGAAGTCAAATTCGTGGTGTTGCACTGGAGTGCACCTGTATCCGTTGTAGATGTCACCCACTGGGTGTTGTTGTCAGCAGCACCCGGAGCTCCCAGACTTTGGCTCTCTGAATCCTGCAATAGGCTGAGCTGGATTTTAGCTTGTGACTGGCAGAGTTATGATTCCACCCTGTCATTGTATAGCCTTGTGATCTCCCAGGCCCAGATCTGTCTGCTCTGCTGTGCTGACTTTGACTTGGAACTCCTTAAAAAAGAATGTTTTGGCTGTGGAAATCAATAGAAAATACATCACTTTTTATTCAGAGCACACCCCTGTGCTGAAGGGGAGAAAATGTAAGTTTTTGAGTCAAATGTTTGCTCTGGGTGCTGGAATTGCTGTTTGTTAGTCCCCAAAGAATTGAATTCAGTCCTTTCATTTAGGTAAAATGCTACTTTTCTGATATATTCTAAAACTGTTGATAATCTGTCATTTAAAGACAGAAAAGCTCTAGACTATCCAAAATACAGCTTTTGGCTTAAAGCAAATAAAAGGAACTACCTTTTCCCCAGCATCTTGTTAAGTTGCAAAATTTATTGCCATAAGAGACTGTGGAACCTGAAAGCATAAATGGGTTCTAAAAAGGGTTTACCTAAATCTGTTGGTTGCTTCTAAACATGATGAAGTTGTCATTGAAGCCGAGAAATGCACTGTGGAAGGGTTGGGTTCCGGGGTGGTGAGCAGGAAAGTGTCTTCCCTCACACAGAAGGATATCCCATAAATGGGTCTTGTGTAGGTTTTACTTGGGTATGGCAAGGACTCAGTGTGTTAGAGGAGTGTGAGGAGTAAAGCACCATTCCAACCTAGTCCCATGGGAAGTGCAACAATTTCATTTTGACCAAATTATTTTTACAGCCTGAAGGGATACAAAGTCAGTTTACTGATGATACAAATTTGCGAGGAGCTGTTGATTCCCCCAAGGCCAGGGAGACCCTGCAGAGATCAGGGGCTGGGAATCCCCAACCGTGGGAAGTTCAACAAGGGGAAGTGCTGGATTCTGCCCCTGGGATGGGACAACCCCAGATGGACGGACAGACTGGGAATGAGAAGCCGGAGAGTAGAACCGGGAAAGGGCCCTGGGGGTCCTGGTGGTGCCAGTTGTCCCTGAGTCAGCAGTGCCCTGGCACCCAGGAGGGACATCCCTGTCCTGGGGCATCAGGGAGGGGATTGTCCCACTCTGCTCTGCCCTGGGGCGGCCTCACCTCAACATTGGGGCAGTCTGGGGGGACACAATATAAAAAAGATGTAAAGCATTTAAAGAGTGTCCCAAGGAGGGACATGAAGATGGTGAAAGGTCTGGAGGGGCCATAAAGGGGGTGTCTGAGGGCACTTGGTCTGTCCAGCTCGAGGAGACTGAAGTCAGAGCTCATCAGGGGTTGTAGCTCCTACCGAGGGGCAGCTCCATCTCTGCTCTGTGTGACCAGGGACAGCAACCAGGGAATGGCTGGAGCTGTGCCAGGGCAGGCTCAGCTTGGATGTCAGCCAAAGATTCTTCCCCCAGAGGCTGGTTGGGCACTGACCAGGCTCCCCAGGGCAGTGGGCACAGCCCCAAGGCTGCCAGAGCTCCAGGAGGGTTTGGACAACGCCCTCAGGGACGGGGTGGGATTGTTGGGGTGTCTGTGCAGGGCCAGGAATTGGACTAGGTGGTCCTTGTGGGTACTTTTGACCTGAGGATATTCTTCAGTTTCCTGATTCTATTATACAAAAAAATTACTTTTTTATGATGAATGGCAGCAGCACATTAGGAGAACACATTGGGAGCTGAGTTATTTCCCACATGATAGGACTGTTGTTTGAGCACAGCTGTGTCTTGAGGTAGAGGTCAAAGGACATCTACTACAAACAAGGCACATTTTTACAAACTGGATCCATCTTTATTGATTAGCAGCCATTATATTAATTGTTCAGGTAGAGAGGGGTAGCACAGTGCAGTACACAGGGCAGCTGGCAGTAGTGAGATATGAATGTTACCTGCTGCCCATGAAAACCATTCTCTGCATCTTGATTGCTTTGAGGGCTTTAAATTCTGCCCAAACAAGATTTCTAGGTAGAAAAGGAGAAGTAAACCCAAACTTTTGGTAACCCTTTGGGAAAGGAACTGGATAAGTCACAAGCACTTCTATGGAGCACAAGAGGCTGTCTGCTGGGGAGCTGGCTTTGTCCCTGTTATTCCCAAGGCAGGAAACGGGTGTTTGGACTAAAAGAAGATAATTCTGGTCTTTATAAAAGGATAAAGTGAACTCTTAACAATTTTTAATCAAATGGCAAGCAGCAGTATCTTATTAGCTAATAAATTCACCAAGAATTTAGGGAATTTAATCCATTAATCTTAAATCTCTACATAGACAGGAAGTCATTGAGATAATGAGTCACCTGAGGCAATAAGATTCAGTAGAAATCAAGCAGCTAATTTTTGTCTGTGCCTGTGAATATTTCTTGCTGGAATCCTATCTCTTTCTCTTGAGAGAAGTATTATTAACACCTTCTGCGCTCCTTTCATGCCAGAATGCTTGAGGAACCACATCCAGGGCTGGGGCTCTGTGCTCTTGCAGGCATTCATGTCTTTTCTTTTGATGCTGAATAATTCATGAAGAGCATTTGCTAATAGAAACATGTCAAACAAACATTCCATCTAAATTTGGCTATTTGTTTTACCATTTAAAATCTTCAGCAATTTGAAGCGCGGTTTTGTGTGCATTTTATCTACTTCCAGTAATGCTTTTCCTACTGGAAGAAACACCCATTTCTTCTCATTTTTCCAGTCTAGTCTTCAAATAATCATACCAAATACGGCTCCTTTTTTTTTTTTTCTTAACATATTTGTTTTTTGTTTTCTCTTTCTCCTCAATATCTTAGAATCAAATGACTGAAAGATGATGTATCAAGTGTGCACATGGTAGGGTGATGTAGTGGAATTCAGGTATACCAGCAGGGAAAAATCAATGTTTATCATGATCTTTTCTCAGTGTGAAATGGACTGAGAAAGGATGTTATGTAGCATGAAATCCTGTAGAATGACCTTGACAGAATTTAGAAGGCAATCATGAGCATTCTGTCTGAGCCTGCAGATCTATTGTAGCACAAAGATGCTGAGAGTTCACCTATTATACTACTAAGTAAACAGAGGATTTATAATGGACATTTGTGTGATTAAAAGCTCAATCACCATAGAGTAGTGAACACCTCATAATTTACAAACAGAAAAACAGTGACTGAGTGTCGCTGATAATGTTGGAACGGCCAAAGCGACACAGATATCAGACATAGCCCAGGTGTAAGGTGATCAGGAAGCTGTTTATTGCTCTCGAGTGTTTCTTTTTATATTCTTTGTACACTATCGTGCCACAACACAATTGGTCAAAAGTCTCAAGCATAAAACACTGCACACACTCTTATTGCTGACACTGAAAGCACTGTGCATGCTGTGACATGCTATTGGTGACACTATACACATTTTGATTGGTGATCTTTGGTCTGGGCTGCATTATGTTTGTTCCATCCGGCATTACAGTAAATATTTCCTAAAAGTTGTTTAAATTCCTCATCACTAATTGCCAGGCTGCTGACAGGTTCTCTGTCAACCCCGACAACTGAGATGTAAGAGACATTCCTCATGCTTGGAATTAATTTCCTGTTAAGAGAGTTTAGAGTGTGGCCTCTTTCTCAGTGTTGTGGGGAGAGATTAAATCTTTGTTTATAGTATATTTTTATTTTTGCTTTCTGATTCTGAGTGTATATGTCTGATTATTCTGGAAGCTTTGCATGCAAAAGTGACTTAGGAAAGAGTCCTGCCATTTCACAGCCTATGTGATCATTATGAATTTGTTCACCGTCCAACCACCACAGGACAAATGTGTATCACTCAGTCATCTTCACTCTGGTCACAATTCCTACATCTCTGTAACTTCCATCCTATGCCTCAGTCCAAGAAAGATAATATTTCTTAAAGATTTAATGTGAAGATGATGTGCATCATTGCTAAATAAACACAGGGGGAGTAGGATGCTTGGAGGTGGATAGAAATCATTTTGAGAAATATAATAAGCTGACTGTGTTCATGGTGATAGTAAAGAGCAATATGTCAAAATTCTGGAACATTTTGAGAAAACTACAATTGACCGATACCACCTGCTGTTTTTTAAATGTCTGAATATCCTACATACAAGGTTCTTCTGTATTTGAAAGACCTGGAAAATCTATTCTTGCTCTTTTCATTAGTCTAAAAATAATTTACTCTAGAAGCACTTCTGCTTCTGCATGCTCATTTCCCTGTCACTTTCTTTTTGTTATATTTTTATTAATTGGTGCCAGTCTGGTGGTTTTCAGCTGCCATCACAATCTCATCTGCCTGCACGGCTCACTTTGCAAGTCTTGTTTTAGTGTTAGTTTTTTAGGTAATTCTTAATGTCCTCCACTTATCAAAAAACAACTGCTAAGTGGACAAATCAGTGTGACAGGTGATGCTCTTATTTTCAACTTTCTCATAGTGCTCATAGGTGTAATTAACCCACATTTCTCTCAAGCAATGCTAATGACATTATGTATCATTTTTGTCTACATTTTTATAAACTAAAAAGTGCCTAAAAATTCAATTCTTTCTTGTCACCATTTACCATTGACTCTCATGTACCACAGTCTATTGTATGAGCTGGAACAGCTTTAAAGTAGAGAGTTATTTCTTTTCAACACAGACATATTACAAGTATTTCATGTATTTGAAAAATTTTCTGATACATAGAAAGAAGAGTTTCAAGGTACACACTTAAAACTGAAGTATTAAGTGCATCAGTTTGTAATGGTAAGTCTTGATTACATATAGATTCTTCTTTTTCTCTGTCAGCTGTAACGATATTATAGATTTCTCTCTTCTCTTGTTAAATAATGTTTTGACTAATTTTCTTAGACACAATTTTAGCATAAGGCTATGGAAAGGGTCTAGCTTTGAACCTCTTTCCACACTAGGAAACTTTATTTAATTTTTTTTGAGCTGAGTGCTTTACCTACATTTACATTGCAGAAAGTGTGAGAATGCAATTTCATTCCTTTCACTTGTCATACAAGAACATTTTTAGGCTGCGCTACATTGCAGTAAGAGGAAAAAATTGTAGCTTGCACTGACCTGTAGGATGCCAATCTTTTCTGATGTTGGCTTCAAAGAGGCCCAGACTGAGTCATCCAGGCCACTTTTCCATAGTCACCTCCCTTGACATACTGCAGTTAAGTATTGCTTCAGTAAGTGGCCTGCAGTGGCAGAGATCAAAATTATTGGATGTTTCTGAAAAGCTGTGCCCAAACATCCACTACGGTGTCCAAGAATGACCTTTCACTGCGGTTTCCTGAAGAGGTGAGTAAGTGGCAGGTGCCTTAACTGTGTGCTCAGGCAGAGGAGTTAAAAAATCATAAGGAGTAGCCCCTGAACAAGAGCCACATCCTCAAGCCATTGCTGTCCCTTGTCTTGGATGAACTGGTCCCGTTTAGGCCTAAACGTAAATCTCTCCTTTTCCTTTGTGGTGTCACATGATGCACACCAGTCCCTGGCTATGTGTTTTCTCCTTTTCCTGCTGGGCAGAATGATGACATTTCCATTACATTTCCAATCTTCCTCAGCCCTTTGATTTCAGTTCGAGGGATTTAGTTTTCCGCGTCACAGAGATACAGGACTGTGCCCCTTTATGCAGGTGAAATTTGTATTACCCATAAGCCTCTCCAGTCAAAATTCCCCACAAAATTGCATATTTCAATTATTTTTTCTGCATCTTGATCTTAAGAATGGAAAAAGTTTTATATTCAGATCTTTTGTGGAATAGCCAACAGGTAATTCTACTACACCACCATTATACTTTCAAAAATTACCTGCCTTCCACTGTGAAAAACTCCCACAGTAGAGCAGCATAGATATATAAATAACTATCTTCCAAACTTTGTATTGATGAATATTGTTTTCTGTCATCACAATTGCACCATGAAATATGAAAGTTCAATTTCCTCTTCATTTCCTTTTAATAAAACTTCTGTTCATTTCATTTTTGAGAAGAGATTGGATCTAAATTACTTTGACTTCTTCTGGCCTAACTTTGGGGGATGTTCTGAGAGGGAATCTGGAATCCTTTTAAAGTCCACTCAGGAGATCAAGGGGTGTATTCTGCGGGGTTTTTTACTCACATTCTCATCTCTCTTTCTATACAAGCCTTTTGCATTTAGAAATTATAGCGTTAATTGCAGGACACTGTTGCAAGAGGCATAAATATTGTGCCCACTGATGTAGCTGCTGTTTGAAACTCAACAAAAAGCATTTTTTTTCATTAAAATAACAGACAAAGGAGTTAACTGCAGTGATAAATGGGTCAGGTTATTTTTCAGAAAAGCCATTTTACGTTGTGATCCTTATGCAGTCGTTCACAATTTACATAGACAGTATTTGGATGGATGGGATCTGGATGTTCTTTGCCATTTTACCTGACAGTGGCCTATTAATGATCAAGTTAATGAAATTAAATCAAAGGAAAAAATAAATGGGCAAAATCAAATGCAGATCTCATAAGCTGGATCTCCGTGCAAGTTGTATCTTCTTTCTTTTGCTTTTCTTGCCAGGGCCTCCCCACCCTCACAGAGAAGAATTTCTTCCCAATATCCAATCTAACCCTACTCTCTGTCAGTTTGAAGCCATTCCCCCTTGTCCTGTCACTCCAGGCCCTCGGGCCACAATCTTTCTCCATCTTTCTTTCAGGTTCCCTTCCAACAGCACAGGGTGGAAGCCCAACCATTCCCAATATTGAACGTTTCATATTGTTAATTCACTTCAGCTAACAGTAAAGTGCATGGTGAATGCCACGGAATTGATGGAACTTCTGGTTAAATTTCCCTGACAAAGGTATGGTCTTTCAAATATTTTAGAAAATATATCGTGAGGGTCAGAGGCACAAATTCCAGCTCTTGTTTCAATGCAGAACTCCATGCATGTGTGCCTGCATTAGTGGTGTAATGGATGTACTCAGGAAAGATTATTTTTTCAGCCTTTGTTGTGGGATCAAGAACCACAGAATCACAGGATATGCTGACTTGGGAGGCACCCACAAGGATCATTAAGTTCAACCTTTTTCTAATATCTGACCCAAACCTGCCCTGATACAACTTCAGGCCATTCCCTCGGGTTAAGAAACAGCCTCATGTAGGCACTGGGTGTCTCTGCCATTCTGGGAGGGATCTCTCACCAGCTGGGAGTGCATGGTAGGGCTGACAGTGATTCTGTGTTCATAATTGCTTTTTGGACAAATCACAATTCCCTAATTTTTTGTGACTCATAAATCCAGGTAGGAGAAGTGGTTTTGTCTGCACAGGAGCTCAGTGTCTGCAGAGCCAGCTTTTGTGTGTTAATCAAGGAGCACTGTCTCTGGAGACCACAGATCCTTTGGAATTGCTTCAGAATTGGGGTAGGGTTTTGTGGATGAACCTGTCTCTGTGTGCCAACGAGGCTGAATATGTCAGTGATATCAAATCATCCCCTCCTGCAGTAAATCAGCTCCATTTACAGCTGTGTACTGCAAAACATGCTTAGAATTAATACTCCAAGATGAAGATGTGAACACAAGACAAAAACTATTTCCCATTCCCTCCATTAAATTGATAATGAGTTTGAATTCTGAGGAAATTATGTAAGACAATATACTGGCTCCACTATGATGTAATTATAACTGTGTTAAACCATTCCAACAGCCCTCTCGTGCACATGAAGTCAAACAGGTTTGGAAAAATATTTTATCTAATTTCCAATGTATAATTGAGAAACGTGCTCTTAATTTTCTTTGTTCTTTGTTGGCAAACTGTTATCAAAAAAAACCCTTCATCTGACAGTCTTGGGTTGGCTGGGGGAGAAAAGAAAAGCAGGACCTCAGACCTCAATTTCACTTATTACAATAAATCAATTTCATACTCATTTGTGTTTAATCTCCATTGGAAATTTTCGTTATCCAATCAGAACTCAACAGGTCCCTCAGAGGAGATCAAGTGTCACATGAAAATTCAACAGGAAATTCATGCAATAAATCAGTAAAAGTACAACTCATATGGAGATTTTAAACCCATCTAAATTCTATTAAAAACCCCTAAATCCTGTTTTAGACAGATAAAGAAAGAAACTTGGGAAATGTAACATCCATAAGAGGTCCCTCAAAGTGCACATACTAATATTTAATCATTTATACTTTTCAAATGTCCAAATTAAGTAGTTTAACTAAAGTGAGTTTAGCTTTTATTTATACTTCTGGCAAGGAACAGTTTATAAAGACAACATTATATCATCATAATCTTCAAATATTTACCTGGTAAAAAATATATTCTGCACATTTAGGCAACCTTTTATCTTATTGAACTAAAATTTGCAGTATATTTGGTAGGAGAAGGGCTTCTGTGATTCACAGTGGATACAGACACAGCTTCAGGAGCCTCGAGCGTGTGTTTGCGTCCTCTTTGAAATAAAGAAAATCAGCAGGAGGGATGAAAAAGGAGGAAGAAGCAGACATGACAATGGAGAAAGCCAAAGTCATCTGCAGTGGATGAATTAGTAAATTCAAAGTGATGGACTCCATATTCTCTACTTTGAAATGAGAAAAAGATGTGAATGATTGTGGATTTCTTCCTGTTCCACAGCCAAAAGGGAAGACAGAGCAGTAGATCTGGTAGGTTTATAAAATCGAGAGTTTATGCAGAAGCAGGACACAGTGAGGTACTTGTAGTCCTGTCCAGCTCCAGTTCAACTGCTCTGAACTCCTGCCTTTTATCTTCTGCACTTCCAGGATGTTTCTCATCTGGTGAAAGAATTCGCACTGGAACAAAAGACAAAAGCCTGGAATATAGTTTAGTATAAACAAGTAATGCTGGAAAAACTGGACTGAGAAAATAGCCTTCTGGGACATTGAAAGACTGTGTGTACTTCATATTTATGGGTTTGGTCTGAGTTCAAGACAACTTCTACTGATATATCTGCAGCTGGTACCCATGACAAAGCTAGTCTTTAATCTCTAGATATGGTATACAAACAAGGTAGGAGAATAAACCAGAAACCCACTCTATCAAAATGATTGCATAAAAAATGTCTTGGTTTGAAAAATTATGTAAAAACTCCAAATATTTATATACTTTGGAAAGTGTGAACTAAAATACAAAATTACATTAGAAGAAACATTTTTGGGTAAAACACATTATTTGGACTAATTTGAACTAGTTCTGTTTGAAGGATGACTACAAGTATAATTAACCTCTTGGTCTCTGTATATTTGTATCTCTGAGTTTAAAAAACTTGTGAATGAGTTTCATTTTCACTTTGAAAGAAGTTGTTACAGGGAAGACTTATTATAGCTGACACTTTGCTGCTGCCCACATTTCTCTGATGTTTCCTCAAAATATGACTCACACATAATCAGAATAGGCAGGGTGTCTTTATTACTTTGGATTGTTTTAGGGAAAGCAACAGATGGTGGTATTTGAGTGTCCAGATATAGAAAACACGGCCTTGCACTGTCAGTCTGTCTCTGCATCTTGTTTGTCTTTTTACAGACATAATTCAAAATAATTAGGCAAGTATTTAAGTTCCTGCTTGAGCAGAAAAGTGGATCAATAATATATGCTTGAAGTTCTCCATCTGGTTGGAGGCTTCCTGAAGTCAATAATTACATGGATGAACCCTTGCACTTTTGACAAAAGATGAGCCTCTATCTCATGCATCTGTTGAAATCCTTCAGCATCAGACAGCACTAACACTTTAGTTATTTAAGGAAGGAAATTTAAGCGTTAGAAAGTTTTACCCTGAGGAAATGAAGGCTGTCTAGTTCTCATTTATACACATTACACTTCTTTTTTTTCTCTATTATTGCTCTTATTTCCTCTTAAAATTGTTGTATTTTTCAAGAAAAAAAGCAGATATTCTTGTTTGTGAGAATAGGAAATCTGTGCTGAACAGAATGGTTTGGGGGAAGCTGCAGTTCTTGGCTGATAAAGGGTGCTCACATTAATCAGATTTCTTACACACTGTGGGAGTGTAAAGGCCTGTAGGAATTAGCTCTAAATGCTACTTTATGATTATGTAGATGAATTGGAGCAAAGCAGAAATTGCAAAGGAACACAAATTAATACTTCATTTGTTATTATATCCTCTTTTTAAAAACCTGAATAGAGAGATCAGAATAGCACAATTCAGATTTATTTACAGTCTCTTCACTTTTTTACTTGGTCATAGAATAAGTAGAATTAGGGGAGTGAGTTTGTATAAACCATGGTTTGAAACGTGTTACAGCTCCTCTTCTCCTATCTTGTGCTGGGAATAAAAGTCTGCCAAAAGTGATAAGAAAGTTCTGTTCATCAGAATCTCTTGACACAGTATTTTTAAATAGGACAGTAATGGAGAAAAGTCCTGGGAGTTTTGATTATTTATTTCACAGAAATAAATAATTGGTAATGGCATTTTAGTATTAATAATATTAATCTCAATGAAAATACATTTTTAGATAGAAAAAATGTTTGATGTGTACATATGGATTTTCATTGGGAGAAAATGCACAGCTCACTATGAAAGAATGCTAGAGTAATATCTTTTCAATGCTTGTTGGCTTTCTAAGTCCTCTAATAAATTACAAAGTAATTTAATCATACTCCATAATTGCACGCTCTTGAAGGAATAAACTTGAGATACAGACCATATCATGCTTAAAATACAATGATGTTGTGTATCACACACACTGATTGCACACAGGCACTAAACTAATGTCCCTCAGGCTGCCAGGCAGTAACAAATAAAGAGTAGATGCTTATGACCAAGTGCACATTTTATTAAAATCTGAGAAATGTATTTTGACTCCAGCACACAGAACAGTTAAATGGTGACTTTCTTTTTTTGGCTGGTTGAAATAAATTTCTTTTGAAATTTTGTTATCATCACCAAAATTAACTAATTTGGGATTAACTTTTCAATTCCAGTTGATAAAAGCAGTCAAAATGAATTTTCTAAGTCTTGATGCTCTGAGATGATCCTGTTGTGCTTGGAGAATCCTGTGGCCAGCGTGGTGTGTTGATTATTTGTGCAGCCCCACAGCCCAGGGCCGGGTTTGCTGCGGTTGAGCAGCTCAGCGTGTGCTTATTCATACAATGCTTTAAGAAACTAAAGCAATGACCAAAACTACTGTTGGTTTGCTTGAGTTACCAGGATTGTGGATGACTAATTTTCTTTTAATGTGCAACAGATGTGCTTGCTCTTTACAAAAAACCACTAACAGGCTCTGTTGTGAAATACTTGATCAGGGCTGGATCTTTTTCTATAGGCATTTGTTTTCCCCAGTGTCAAGATTTTGACTATGGCATCATGTCATTCCTAAGGATAATTTTCTTTTTAGTCACTGGACTGCATATGTTTGAGAAAAAAAAAGTTGCTAAAGTTTATGTTGCTTTAAAAGGTGCATTAAATTTCTTGAGCTCCAAATTTGGTTATTTGGTGTGACTTTTTTTATATAGGCAAAAATAGGCACACAGCTACAAAATAATTCCTATATATGGAGTCAAAATACAAAATAATTTTATATATGGAGACCAAACAGGTTTTTTTTGTGAACACAGTTCCTATTTTAGAGCACACTTTCAACATGGGAGACAATAAGTCGTTCTATTACATGAATAAAATCCTCTTGGCAGTTCACTGTGATTTTATGTATGTAAAAATATTTGATCATCTTATATTCATTTTCATTTGGAAACACAGTTTTTGCTGGGGATTGCATAGATAAGAAAATTTCTGAAAAGTTCTGCTTGCTGTCCTTTTGAGCTCAAGTAGACGACCATGTTGCCTGATTAATGTTGAACTTTTATGTATTTTTTTAAGACCAAGAGACAACCTGTAGCATCTGAGTTACTTTTCAACCACCTGAGCTGGAAGAAATTAAAGGTAAAGGAACTTTTTTTTGCAAGACATTGATATTGTACATCTTTTCACTTAAGAAAGCAAAGCATAATTCTATCTTCCCGAGAGTTATCAAATTGATTCATTAGAGAGACAGGCTTTCATTAATCTGAAAAATGTATGCCATATTTGCTTGGCTATTGAATACTAGATATTCTGAAAGATGTGGGAAAATGCCCACTTAAAACTAAAATTAGCTTGTATCACTCTTTGTTCCATCTGTGTTCTATTTTGCTGCCAGAATGGGGAAAGAAGAGGTAGAAGGTTAGCAATGGAAGTACTTGTAAAAAGCAGGAGTTATTAACCTTGGTGCTGTGTCAACAGTGTGTTCAGCTGCTACTGAGAAGAACCAAATGCTTGGGAAGGACTTCAGTCCTCCTCCTGTGAGTCTCTGCAAACCTGAGGTCCTTCTGGCTGATCCTTCTGCTTCTCACAGGTCAGGTCCTCACAACGTGAGCACCTCAGCAGGGTGATCCCAGAATTCCTTCAAATATTGGTTCATTGTGCTGCCTCCTCAGAACTCTCTGTGCCTGTTTTGCAGACAGCACTATGACTAAAGCCATCTCCAGTGAGGTCTTGGCATGACCTTGAGTTTCTTCCAAGCAGCTCTGTGACCTTGGATGTGCTGTAAATGACAGCAAAGCCCCCTTGTGCAGCTCTTGTCCTGTGCTTGAAGGCCAGGCTGTGGCTCCTGTCCTTGCTGCACTGTGAAGAGACACACTGCCCATGGACCCCCTGCTCGGAGGGTCCTTCTGCACACAGAGATTATTGTTCCTCAAACAAGAGTGTAGAAAACTGCTTGTATTTCTTCACAGCTACAGTTCATTAATTTGCCTAATTGCATGCAATTAAGTAAACTACCCTAAATTTATGTTTAAGGATTTTTAAACTAATATTGGTTTGTAAGTTTAAACTTACAAGTTTATAATATTTTTTTCTGATATAAATATAAACGTATCTGCAGGGAGGGGGCAGAGGATGGAGCAGGCTCTGCTCGGGGGGCCCAGCAATGGCACAGGAGGAACGGGCAGCAACTGATGCCCAGGAAGGTCCCCCTGGACAGGAGGAAGAACTTCTTTGCTGGGCAGTGACCCAGCTCTGAACAGGCTGCCCAGGGAGGGGCTGGAGTCTCCTCCCTGGGGATATTCCAGACCCCTCTGGACACAATCCTGTGCCATGTGCTCTGGGATGGCCCTGCTGGAGCAGGGAGGTGGGACCAGTGACCCACTGTGGTCCCTTCCAGTCTGATCCAATCTGGGTTTCTGGGATTCTGTCAAGCTAGTCATCATTTTTCTCTTACACTTTAAAGGAAATATAATAGAGTAAAGACCAGTCTTCCTGAATGTTCTTTCCTATTTAAGCTGGAATTCATAATATATGGAATAACATATTTATAGTTTAACATTCTTCAAGTTGGAGTTGAGCTAACTCTATTTTTAGTCTTAATGTTCTTCTGCTTTGCTTTCCTGCATGTTCCCCGTTATTCCTTAACTTTTTCTGTTACTGATCAGCTTTGATTTAATATAGTTAATTCCAGCATAGTCCAGGATCTAGAGAAGTCTCTGCTATGTGTTATGTGCTGAGGTCTTAAACAATTCTGACCTACACAAAATCTCCATCTCTCCTCTGGGACATGCCATGTAAATTTGGATGACTACAGAACACTTCAGATGAAGTTGTTTACAGGTAATTTTAGTCATATTTTCCACAACACTCCATTCTGGTTTTTTGCTTCTATTTTTTAGCAGTAGAAAGAAGTGGTGCTAAGGTTTTCCACGCTTTGCTTGTTGCTTTGGACCATGGTCCTCCTAGAACTGAAGTTTATAGATACTTGTGTCTTTTTTCTGTTTGGGGTTTTTTTTTTTGGGGGGGGGGGGGGTAGGTTGTGGGGTTTTTTTGGTTGGTTGGTTTTTGTTTCGTTTTGTTTGTTTTGGTGTGGGTTTTTTTGTTGTTTGTTTTGTTTTGTTTTGTTTTCCTATTCTTCATAGGAACAAGGAAAAGGCTTCACTTGGAGACTTGCACTGGGGAAAAACTGAAGGGCTGTTGATGGAAGAGCTGTGGATGCAACCTCAGGTTCCCCCAGGAAGCTGCAGAGGAAGTTAAAGCTTTCTGCTGCTTTGTTAATTCCTACACATTCCTGATACCACCATTTATAATAGCAAATGGCTTCCTTCCAGCATTGACTTTCCAGGTCTTGACAAATATATTCACATTTAGAGAGTTCATTATGTACATTATACATTAATATACCTCATATTCTTTTCTCCTTTGGGAACAGAGCACGAAAGCATCCTGCCTTGCCTTTCTTGGTTTGGGAACACAAAAATGCTGTGAAAGCTGATTGGAGAATTGCTCTTTTTTTTTTCCAATTCACATAAATGAGTATACTTGGAGAAAACAGTTAAAGATAAATTTAGCATTCTCAAGAAAATTAATATGTTAAGCCTCTTTAGAAAATGTATTAGTTTATTTGCTCTCATTTTAGATGAATATAAGAGCATATTAAAGACATTATTCATACGCAGTTTTAGTGCATGTGAAACTTACGTCTCTCCATTACATGGCCTTTGGCTTAATATTTTTACCTCCAGAGTCTCTGCTATAAAGGTGGAGTTAATTTCTAAAACTGGTAATTTCACTGGGTTTGATTATCTATTGCATTATATCATAAAATTTCTATGATCTCGGATGCCCATTAAAGATAAACCTGGGTGAGTAAGAAAAAGCTCTCAGGTCATATCATTATCAAGGTATATTCCAGCTGTACTGATATAAAATATAACATATTCTTTGTGGAAAATGTCAAACAAATAGCTGTGGGTCGGAAAACATTTTCTTACTATTTCTGATATTTATAAAGAAATATGACCAAATATTTGAAAAGCCATAATTCTTTATCGCTTTTTCCTCAGGTGACATATTGTAACACCAGGCCTATGTGGTGGTTCTTGCAGAAAATTACAGCCTGATATCTTAAATTATAGACCAAATTACATGTCAAATGAAATTCAAACAAAGCTGAAGAGCTTTACAGATTTCAACTTTTAGAAGATTTTAGACATGTTTAAAAATCACTAAAGCTGTACTTTACCATGCTCCAAGCATTAGGAGTTGTTTCCATCTGAAGTTAAAATGTGCACCTACATTTTGTTTAGGTGCAGGTGGAATTAAAGCAGTTGGTCATTTATCTTCTTATCACATGATTTTACTGCATATATAATTTCCATGATGAAGTTTAAAATTAGATTTAGTTGATAGCAAAGAAAATATACATACAAGGAAAACAATCCATTAGGAAAAAGGAGATTGGCTAGGGGAGAGCAATGTGGTTTCCATCATTCTGGTATTTCAGGGTATTTTGTTTCCTGGTCCAACTGTTGAATGCTCCTCATAAGTGTTGCAACTTCTGCCTTTGCCTTAGGGTACTATTTTGCAGTCTAATTGTACTTTCAAAAAGATATATTTCTTCTGTGAAGCTTTTTCCCTGTGAAACATTTCTTAGTCTACTAAAAAACCCTTTTGAAAGTTGTCTTCAGGGAAGCTGATCAGAATACCTTTTTTACTGCCCATGCTTGTCAAAATAATACTTTACTAAGAATTTCCTGAAGAATTCCTAAATAATTACAGTAACAATTTAAGCAAGAAAACAATTTATAAAATGCTGACAGAAATTTTGAAACATCTAATTTCAAAAAAGATTCATTGCTAAATACGCATTTTGTTTTAATTTGAAATTCTTTTGTATTCACAATGTAAGTATAAAATTGTTTCATAGCAGCACAAATTTTGATATATAAAACTAGATTTAGGGAGTAAAAACTGCACTGATTTTTGTAAAACAGTTAAAAATCCCTAATCTGTTGTGGCTATGATGTTACTGACATTTTGATATAAAATTTAGAATGAATGGATTTTCCTCATTGGTTGTATTTCTAAAGATTGGTACATACATTGGTTGCGGTGGAGGAACTCTTTTTCTTTTTAAACATCAAAACTTCCTACAAAATGCAAAATTTTTACTTTGACTGACCTCTTTCTCCATTAGTCTCTCAAACATGTAATACTGTTTTGGTACTCCTTTAAATTTCATTCAACATCTTCACATTATGGGTAGGATAATTTAGTGTGGTGGTTTGGGCTAGGCCTTCCTTGGTGACCAGTTTGTAACCAAGGAAGGGTCCAGATTTACCCAGTATTCCCTACGATTTTTACGTAAGCCAGATTATAAGAAGAAAGGAGGAGAGGCCTTCGCTCTCTTTCCTTCCAGCGGCTTGGAGGTGCAGGTTCCCTGCTGTTGAGTCTGCCGTGTTGGGAGCGAGGCCTGGTGAGGCCTTGTCGACCTTGGGAGGCGGAGGTTGCCGGCGATTGTCCCGGAGTGACTCTCGGTTGTCCCAAGGAGAGTGGTGGGATATTTTTCTTTGCTAACTCTTTAGTTACTAGATCTTGGGCTACTGATTGGGAAATATATATATATATATATTTTATTTTGGTTTTGTTCCCTTTCCTTTCCCCCTTCCCCTTCCCTTGTGAAATTGTATATATATATTACATTGTATATATTTCAATTGTAACATAAGTGTAAATATATTTATATATATCACTTTAGCTGTCTCTCTCATTTCGGGTTTTCTTAGCTGGTTGTTTTTCTCCCTCTTCTCCCTGAGGTTTGGGGGGGGGACTTCTGGTGGTAAGGTTTGGAGACTTGGCAGGGAGCCAGCTTCAAACCATATCATTTAGTGTTAAGGCTTTTGGGTGTGACCTGAATCCAGTTCTTGACTGAATTAAAGTCTGTCATCAGAAAAGTCTAATAAACAGAACCCTTATTCTATAACCAACCAGGCTATTTACTGAATCAGTTGAATGTATATAGTGAGGATTAGAAGTTATTCAAATGGCGTCAGCAGTATAAATATCCTTCCAGATATAAACCTGAATGTATAAAATATAAATATGTGGAAATACACTGTGCTTAAACTTACATTTTCACTTAGGCCACCAGGCTTTGGCTGTCAGAGTGATCTTGTTTTTAAGAGAATTGAGCTTGTTCAGCTCTTGGGGAAGTTTGAGATCTGTATGTGAATGGAAGTGCCCACATTTCAGGATGGAAACAGAGGATCTAGGAATCTGATGTGTGTTTAGTTTAGTATGTCAGGCTTAATCAATATTGCTGCTGGCAAACCCAGAACTTCTGCACAGGGGAATAGGAAGGGGAGAATGGAGTTTGATTGTTTTTTACCCACACCATCTATGTTTTTTTGCCATCTCCTCACAGCATGTTGTGGGTGCCACTGGGAGTCTCCAGCCCAGCAGCCTCTTGGGCATGGACAGCCTGTTTCCCTCTGCAGTGGGGCCATGGTGGTGCCTGGCACAGCAGGAGGCTGAATCCATGGCCCTGTGCATTTCTTTGCTGTCAAATTAACTTTCTTACCTTGTGTTGTCAGCTCTAGAAAAAAAGAATTGATCTGCATAAAAGGAAACATTTATTAAAATAGAAAAAAAAAGAGGTGAGGAAGGGGGAAAAAACCTCTTGAACAAGTGTACACATCTATTTATTGAAATGGCTTTCTTTGGAGCTCATTCCAGAGGTAATGCTGTACAAATTTTTTCACTAGATATTATTTGTTAAAAACATTCTGAATTATGTGAAGGTGGCAAAGGCTCTGCTTGTTTCCAGAACAAAAGTATCTCTCTGTTTATGCTGCAGATCCCTCAGTGCTACAGCCCAAGAACACCCCGCTGGGTCACAGGCTTTCTGTGCTCAACGACGTACAAACCCTGGGTGGAAAGGGAAAAACGTAAATCATGCAGGTTGCTAAAGATTCACAAAAAAAGATCCTGGAGCCAAGCACGCAGGGTCAGGAGGGCACAGAATCATTTTATAGCAGTGGTTTGCAGGGTAGATCAGCTGGAATGAAGCTCCAGCCTCCTGCTCCCCAGGCTGGAGGGGCGGCTGCTGGACCTGCACCCTCTGGAAGAGTTTCCCTCTGAACAGCTTTGGAAGTCAGAGCTCTGCAAACATATATTAAAAATCAGACTGTACAAGGGGGCATGAGACAGATCTGTTGTTTGTTTTTTTTTAATATCAGATTATAGAAGCTGGAAATGTTAGGGAAAAGAATTTCAGTGAACGAAAATAGCAAGAGATCAAGAAGAGAAGCAGTTGGACAAGCAAGATACAGTGGAAGGAAATGAATACAGGTCTGGAAAATATCTGTACGGTCAGCCCAGTTTCCAGTGCTCATGGGGGAGTTGAGATTAAAATGTCTAAAACAGAAACAGAATTTTCAGTTTATGATACAGAAAAGCACAGGCTGGAGCAAACAGACCGGAACGTATCCTTTGTAAGTTAAATTCAAGGCATAGCTCCGGAGCATTCCGGAGTAGCCTGTAGACTTCTATAACCGATTTTTAATAGCTCTTTTGACAATGCATGAGGGATTGAAGGAATAGGATTGCAACCTTTTTTTACATTACTTCTTTCTGAAAGATTCTTAGCAAGCCTGGAATAGAGACTGAGAAGGTTTAACTCTTCGGTAGCACAGATGTTAGGGGTGATTAATAAAGAATGATATCACCAAGCATCAGGACATACAGAGTGTATGCTAAGAATATCTACCCTGAAATTCACCCAAATGTAGTTTGGGGTATTAGAAAACTTCTGGAATTACGAACAATGACAAACCTAAGGATTCACAGCTGCTGAAGGCTGTGTGTGGAAGGAGGTGTTCATCTCTGATGTTCAACTGGTCAGTGAGAAGGCTGAAAATTTTTATAAAACCTGACTAAAAATATTTAGATGTGTAAAATGATACATAATTCTGTACCTGAAATACATGCCAAAAATGAAACATAACAGCCCATATAACTATATCATAATTTATGAGAGAAGGTAAAGATCTTCAAAAGGCAGAAGGGGTTTTGAACATCTTTGTGTGTGTACCTGAGAGTATGTGTGAAAAATATGAATTTCTAAGAGCTAAAAGTCCACCTGATGACGTCTTTTTAGATGTCTCAAAATTAAACACATTAGACTGCCATTAAAGTAATCATGAATTACATACACCCCTATAGCCCCTCTTGGGCTAACTCTGATGATTTCTTTTTAATGATTCCTATATTAAGTGATGCAGCCACTACTTGCCAAGTATTGTCGTGAGGCAATTTTTCTGTTGACATAATCAGGATTTATTTGAACTCCTGTCTCCAAAGGTATGATTAATGGATGTACACATGGAGTCCTCAAAGAGATTGTTTTAAAAATAGAGGCAGGTGATGATTGGTCAAGTATTTTAAAAATCCAGATGAGTAATTTTGTTTAATGAAGGTGAAGATGAGTAAGGCTTGGGCCTGTATTTTCACATGTCCTATACCCTGCACTGAGTGGTTTTCTTTTTTTTATCCCTGAAATCTATGTGTTTTGGGATGAATTAAACAATGAATGGATTCCATTTTTTCCCCTGTGTTTGAATTCAGTAGGGTCATACACAGGATAAAATTAGGGTGCTGGTACCTGTTTATCTTCATAATGCCTTTAAAAGTACATGTAAAAGGTAAAACTAACTCCTTTCTATGTACTGACAGCACATTTGGGTTAATACATTCACATCTCAACTTGTAGCCAGATCTGCTGTTTTAAATGATTAAATGTTAGATCTGGTATTTACACTTGGACTGTGCAAAAGTCAAAGGGAACAATTTGTCAGCTCATTCATATTTTGCTTCTGAAGCCAGTTAACTAATCAGTCTAACAGAGAAAGAAGTAAGATAAATGGAAGCCATTCTCTTATGTAGAAAAGTGTACATGAAGATAAATTTTTCACATTTTGCTTCATTTCATCCACAGTTATCACTGTCGTAATTGCTTCTGAGCACTCAAGGTGCTCTTCAAGTTGCTTCTATGATCTGGATTGTTCAAGCTATTTTGGAAGGCTACTGGCTTGCAGCACTGAAATTCTCTGTATTCTTTTTTTTCTCTATTCCAATTTAGAAAAAAATCCTCTATGTTTTTATATACAGGGTATTTACCAAATAAACAATAAAGGATCAAGAGCTGTGTAAGACAGCAGTTTCTGCTAGAAACAAGCTTGCTTATAGGAAATCTTGAGCAAATTAAATCTTGCTGCAATTGCTAGTAGTCCCACTAGTTTATACTAAAGCTATGCAATAATCCAGGCTCAAATAACTTGCAGTAAGTTCTTCTCCTGCCATGGCTTCTACTGATTGAAGGAATAATGGGGTCATCACTCTTTGCCTCATCGAAAACCTGCAAGATGTCTATCATAATTTTCAGTTCATGATAGTAAGCAGGTATTTCTTGTTGCAACTCATGACCTAAATTATGATATGAAAACCCCTAAAAAGTCTAATTATTTTGAAAAGGGAACAGAGAAGTCTGTTTGAAATGCAATCTCAATCATGTTTTCATTGCTGCATCATTGCAGCATTGCCCAGGTGGGCAGGAAGGCCAGTGGCACCTGGCCTGGATCAAAAAATAATGTGACCAGAAGGACCAGAACAGTGATTGTCCCTCTGTGTGGGGCACTGCTGAGGCCCCTCAAGGGCTGTGTCCAGTTTTGGGCCCCTCACAACAAATCGAGGGGTGTGAGTCCAGAGATGGGGAGTGAGTCCAGGGAAGGGAACAGAGTTGGGGAAGGGGTTGGAGCAGCAGGAGCTGCTGAGGGAGCTGGGGGGGCTCAGCCTGGAGAAAAGGAGGCTCAGGGGGGACCTTCTGGCTCTGCAACCCCCTGACAGGAGGGGGGAGCCGGGGGGTCGGGCTCTGCTCCCAGGGAACAAGGGACAGGAGGAGAGGGAACGGCCTCCACCTGTGCCAGGGGAGGCTCAGTTTGGACATGAGGAGGAATTTCTCCCTGGAAAGGGTGGTCAGGCCTTGGCAGGGGCTGCCCAGGGAGGTTTGGAGTCCCCATCCCTGGAGGTGTCCAAAGAAGGCCTGGCCATGGCACTGAGTGCTCTGGGCTGGGGCACAAGGGGGGGATCAGGCAAAAGGTTGACTCCGTGGGCTGGGAAGTTTTTTCCAACCTTAATGATTCTGTGGTTCTGTGATCATATTGTGTTTTTTTATTGAGAACTCTTTAAAGCCTAAAGGAAAATGCCAGGATTTCTAAAAAAGTCTTTCCCTCTGTTAACACGGAATCATTTTCTGACTAAATTAATTATAGTGGCATAGTTAGCCACATATGTAGTGTTCTCATTAGGGTTTGAATCTGATTCTGTGCAGTGTGATTTTACGCTGGATAAGCATCTGAACAGATAAGTAGACCCAAGGTAGCTATATTAAAATTGCTGTAAAAGGTGCACTAGTTTCCTCAGTCAGATTTCTGCGGTGGTAGACTGAGAGATTCTTAAATAGGCACATTCCTTTTGGCACCCTGTGCACTTTAAAAAGAATTTCATTATAAAACTCCCTCAGCTTCGTGCCAAAGGAATACAGGGGTGGGACTGGATTTCTTTCTTTTATGGTTTGTCAGAAATTTCTTGTAGTTTTACGGCATTACGTGTTCAACCACTCCAGCTGCTGTTCGAAATGTAAAGCTAAACAATAAGCTCAGAAAGGTAAATGCATGGTGTTCTTAAAATACTGATGCAAACTGGGCTTAGCTCAGAATTTCCAAACCCACATAATTTTTGAGTTTTAAGGCTCTGCAGGCCTTTTTAAAAACCCTTGCATGTTTAAATCAATATGTTTTGCTGGCAGTAGATTTCATGTTACTAGCCAAAAATATGTGGGTCATCACATACTTTTATAACCACAGAGTGAATTTAATTAATCATTTATTAAAAAAATAAGATTTTTTTTTTCCTAAATAGAAAATTTAATTCAATTACCTGGAGTTTCATTCCTTCTTTCATACAATAACTTTGAGTAACTTTAAAGCTTGAATTTTTTCCCCCTGAGAAATCCAGCTTGGATTCTGCCATCTTGTTCTTTCTACTACTGTAATTACAATATTCAATCAAGTTAGAAAAGTATTCTCCTGGAAAATTTGACAAGATAAGGAAAGAAGTTTTCATTTAAAATACTCTGTGATTTAAAGTTCTTGCTCCTGGACATTCCCATGCTCCACTGCGTCGATGTATCTCCACTGATGTCTAATAGAAGGTCAG
The DNA here is from genome assembly GCF_003945725.1 of Corapipo altera. NCBI lineage: Eukaryota > Metazoa > Chordata > Aves > Passeriformes > Pipridae > Corapipo > Corapipo altera. The sequence goes on along the minus strand of NW_020884971.1, from coordinate 1,260,272 downwards.
AACTGACTAAATATTCCTGGATTCCCTTTTTTTCCCCCCCAGTTTTTTCAATATTTTGCTCAACATTTTTTGCTTGTTCATATTAAAGGGAATAAAAGTCAGCTTTTTTTCTCCACAGCTGATTTTGTGGAAGTGTTGTGCTTTTCCCTTGCCTTGACGGCAAACAGAAATCAATGCTTCTCTAACATTAATTCTGAAATTAATACCCACTTCTGCTGGAGATTTTTAGAAGACTAAAAATAATGCATATGCATTAGCAATCGGAAGAATCTTTATAACTGATTGGACCCTATGAATGATATCAAACTGATCTTCTGTCTTTTGGATATTAAATATTCATAGAAAGTATATGGCATGCTTTCAAAAGCAGTTTGCTTTTTGGCCTGACAAAACACATCCCAGTGTCCCTAATACTCTTGGATTCATCTTCCATCAGGATGTAGCTATTACCAGACCCCAAATTTCAGCAGCTGATCTAGTGAATTGTCATTTATTGCCAAGTTAAAACAAAATAGTGTGTGAATGCAGAGAAACTGGGCTAACTTTTCAGTTGCTCTGTCCTTGCAGAGCACTACTACACTAATTACAGTTTCTATGTATCACTTCTAGGAAAATGGAGAAAAAAAAAGAAATTTAAATAGGGAAATTTGCTCTTCTTGGAGTTGAGAAATGCAGGCAAATGTGATCTGCTTTTCATTTCCCAAGAAATATGGTCCTTTTCAAATAAGTCACATTTCTCTTTTGTGTCCTTTAGACTACCCCAAGTGGCTTGCAGTATTTATCAACTTTAATCAACGTGACTGACAGGAAACCTGATAATAGAGAATAGCTGTCTCCACTGGTGGGGTAAAATCTTTTGAAATGTCAGTAGTGAATACACTGTATTTACATTTCTTTGGGATTCTCACTTTTAAAAGATTTTCATCTTTTACACTGGGGGGATGAAAGTAAAGGTTACTTAACTATACATCAGAAATTGTATCTGATGACAGTATGACAAAATATTCCTGCTTTCAGAAGGGCAAGATGCTGCCTCTCATCTCTGGTGCTGTTCCAGTGGCATAGCAAGCTCAGAGCTGCTATTTGTCCCCTAATATTGGAAGCTGTTCATCATCCAATTAGTGAGAATCCTGGAGCTTTCTTTTCAAAATCCACTTTGGGTTTGGCTGGTATATTAATTCTGTACGGAGATTTATACTGTGTTAAATAGAAACAATTAAAATTAGTAATCAATTACTTCTGGACTGTCCTGAGACACGTTGCTCTGGCCAAAGGCAGAGTATGGCCAAATCCTCTGAGAAGGGCTGAGTCCTCTGGTTGTGCTGGGTCAGAGGGTGTCGGCAAGATGTGCTCAAGAGCAAAAACATGTTACAGCCAAACTAATCCCTTTGGTTTCAGTTTGTGAGGCCCAAAAGTTTGGAGAAATTTGGCTTAGTGTTGTCTAAAGTGATCAGTGAATTTTTTGGGACTCTGGCCAGCAGTTCCTCTCCTTCATCTGTTCTGTGTGGGGCTGCTAAAGCTGGGACCTGTGTTAATGGCAGCAGTTATGGTCCCTTCTGCACATCTGCCCTGGGACAGAGCCTCTGGGTGCACCTGATTTTATATTGGACACTACACAGCTGCTCAGACTGGGAAAGCTGAACTCTGGATCACAAGACCTTCTCTTTTCCTCCTGTTAAAGATTTGAGAGCACCCAGTGAGCTTTCAAAATAGTCACAGGATCACGGAATAGTTCAGGCTGGAAGGGACCACAGTGGGTCACTGGTCCCACCTCCCTGCTCCAGCAGGGCCATCCCAGAGCACATGGCACAGGATTGTGTCCAGAGGGGTCTGGAATATCCCCAGGGAGGAGACTCCAGCCCCTCCCTGGGCAGCCTGTTCAGAGCTGGGTCACAGCCCAGCAAAGAAGTTCTTCCTCCTGTCCAGGGGGAACTTCCTGGGCATCAGTTGCTGCCCGTTCCTCCTGTGCCATTGCTGAGCCCCCCGAGCAGAGCCTGCTCCATCCTCTACCCTCTTCCAGATACTTACATAAGACTATATAAGATACTGAGTATATAAGAAAATAAATCTATATAAGATGATAATAGACTCTGCTTTCTGGTATTTTATACCTCTGCACTCCTTTTTTTATTTTACTTTATGTTTCCTTTGCATTAAACCTCCTTCTTGATATTAAGAAATGTTGGATTCTCAGTTGTAACTCTGCAAACATCAGAAGACTTTAGAAAAAGAAAAGTCTGCATAAGAAAAACTGGAATCATGAGGAACAGCTGAGAGTGTCTTGTTTCTCAGTGAGATGAGCTTTGCTGATCCCTGTGGATCCCTTTTGATAACTCCATTATCCTACAGAGCTACTGACATCCTTATGGAAACATTTCTGCTAACGTTTCAGAAACTCAAAATACAGACAGTTTTGCTTTTGACTATAATTTTTAAGTGTATTGGTAAAGGTAATATTTTTAAATTATTCTGGAAAAAATCTGTAAAATATTTTTAGAAGTTTCAGGAAAAAATATGAATGAATTATTATTTTTATTTTAATGTCAAAAATGCCTTTAAAAGATATGAGAATTTATCACAATATTTTTCAAGGAGAAAGTTTGTATTCTGTGGCTTTTCTTTGAGCTTCAAACTTTGTAACTTATTTTTAATGAAGAAAGAATAAATAACTTTAACAGGAGAGTAATCAAGCTGTGGAGATCCCATCACGGCAAACACATTTTTACGAACATGGAACAACTAGAAACACCTACAACTCCCCTATAATAGTGTTTTCCCCCCACTTTTCCCCTGTAATCTCTCAGTTTCGGATGGATATGCTGTGCCCAGAAGCCAAGTTATTAAGGCTGGCACATTCCTCTGCTGCCATTCCCATCAGTGCCTGAAAAGAGAGGAGCAGGAGACTTAGAGCATCTTTCAGCTGCTTCTAGGAATGTCCCACAGGCAGCACTGGGCATCTGGGGAAGGCTGAGGGGCACTGAGGGTCTGCAGGGGTGGACCATCAATGACAGCTCCCGTGAGGGCTCAGGCTGAGGGGGAAACCAAGGCGGGGAATGTGCTTTCAGCACAAGCAGCTCCCGGGGTTTGTTGTGACAAAAGCCTTTGTGATTTTAAGCATTGGAAGTCCATTTCTTACTTCCTTCACTTTAAGATAAACTGTACCCAGCCATCCCCAAGCACTTGTGTGACAAGCCTACCACATCCAGGATCTCCTCTGCCTCCTAAAATGTGCATGGATGCTTCTGGAGAGACACTGAGACATCAATTTTCAGGGAAAAGGAAAACCTGATTTTGCAGCAGGTCAAGGAAGGACTGTGACACCCCCCCCCCCCAGCTGCTCTGCAGAAAGCAGTGTGGGTGAGTTTGCAGTGGAGGGGAGTTGCTGCTCTGGTTGTGTAAACCAGCACCAAGGAGATTCAGCAACTTCTGAGCTGCTGCACAAACTCAGCTCTATTTTCCAGTTAATCTTCATCAATGCTTCTGTTTTCCGCTGTATCTTCCAACACATTCAAATAAAAACACCCCTCACCACATAAGCAACTAATCCTGAAGACTACTGAAAGCACTTGGAACTAGAGCATTCAGGTATGTTGGGATTATTGTATTTTCACACGTGCCACACACACCTGTGAAAGCTCTCACCATCTGAAAGTACCAGTAATCCACAAGAAGTACCTGGATGACCTTCACACAAGAAAAGGCAAAAAGGGAATATTGCTATAATTAAAAAGAATGGGACCAAGGAGGCAGGCTCTTGCTAACACCTCCATGAATGTGTAGCCTGTGCTGCTGCTGAATCGCATTTTGCTGAAAACCCAGGCATTAGACATGTAAATACAGTAAATGGGGAGCAGTGCCAAGTTGCTCCAGGGAATTCTCTAGTTGTAGTTGCATGTCCTTTCTCACTGAGCAGTCAGATTTCCCTCTGTTTGCAGCCCTGGTTTACATCTTGTTTTAATCCTGCTCCCTGTATAAGGCCACCCAGCATGGGTTTGTCTGGAACAGCTTTCAATTAGCCTTTATTGAATTGTAATGGAGAGTTGGATATCTGGAATTATTGGCAAGTAATGGACCTATTGAGGACCCATGTGGCAGAGGTCAAAGGGACTAGCCACTGCCTTGCTCCTGCCCAGGAATATGGGATGGTTCCAGCTGTCACTCTGTGCAGGAGAGAGTGATGACTTGCCATGCACCCAGCATGGCAGCCACCAGCATTTAATGCTTCCCTTTGGGAGAGCAGGACAAAGTGCCAGCCACGCTCCCTGGTGTGGACATTACCCCTCTGCAGTGCCAGTGAGGGACTCTGGAGGGGCATGGAACTGTGGGAGCAAGTCCAGAGGAGACCACCAAGCTGATGAAGGGACTGGAGCACCTTCCCTATGGAGACAGGCTGGGAGAGCTGTGGCTGTTCAGCCTGGAGAGGAGAAGGTTGTGTGGAGACCTCACAGCACCTTCCAGGGTCTGCAGGGGCCTGCAGGGAAAGTGGAGAGGGACTGTTCATCAGGAACTGGAGTGATAGGACAAGGAGAAGTTTAGGTTAGATATCAGGAAGAAATTGTTCCCTGAGAGGGTGGTGAGGCCCCGGCACAGGTTGCCCAGAGAAGCTGAGGCTGCCCCATCCCTGGAAGTGTCCAAGGCCAGGTTGGAGGGGGCTTGGAGCAATCTGGGCTAGTGGAAGGTGTCCCTGCCCATGGCAGTGGGTCAGACTGGATGTACCTTAATGTCCCTCCCAACCCAAACCACTCTGTGATTCTGTGGCTCAGCCAGGGCTGTCTGTGAGTAAGCCAAGTGTCACAGTGTTACTCTCCAGGAGGTACAAATTAGGGGACACTAGTCTTTCCTTAAGAACAAACTTTGGTAGCAAAACCAATCCTCAGTAGAGCACTCCTTCTGTCTTGCTTATCTGACATGCAGGCACACAGGAAAGTTTATAAATAGCCACCAACTACTGACTGATTGAAAATGCCTGTGCTAAAAAGCTCTGTGGCCCCACATATGATTCACTCTCAAAAACAGCCTCTACTGTCTGGAGGTTTCACATGATGAGCAGTACAAGGCTGCTTACAAGGAGTCTGACACACAAAAAAAGAAAAAATGGTGCTAACTGGTGATTGGGATTGTCCATACACTCAGCACAGAGCACTGAAGGGAAGAAATGTCTTCCAAATTCTCTTTGGAAACTGCACCCCTGCTCCTCTGATGGTTGTTTGCTCACACAGAAAACTTCTTGCATTCAGTGCTAACTCCTGTATTAGAAGGCAGAACTCATAACGCTGGTATAGATAAAAATACATTCTGAACTGAAAATAAAATTGGTTTAAAACCAGTATTTTGGTGTATTTTGAGAGTTACGCTGAAAATACATTTGCATAAAATAATTTGAATCTTTGGAAGTGCCCAAGAGTTCCACAAAGAGTGTTCTGAAATGTGTCACAGTGAGCCAAGTGACAGCATCTCTCCACTGGCTCACTACCTATCACCTAGGGCAGAATGTTGTGTTGAAGAAGGAGCAAGCCAGGGGATATTGATGACCAAAACATGGGAATGCATGGAGCCATCAGGAGCCAAAACAATGTGAACAAATGCATCTGAAGGCTGATGACTACAGAGATTGTGATTCTGCATGACACACTAACCATGTCTGCAGAGCCTTGCAAGTGCTTAGTGAAAAACAATCCCAGCATTGGGAATTCCTCTCCCAGGAGAGTGGCAGGGGAGGTGAAGTGATTTGCCCAGACCAAAAAGAGCCCCCTGTCAGAGCTGGGCTTAGGATGCTGCACTCTGTGACTACCAGCTTTGTCTTCCTTCTGAAGAATACGGCAATACAGATGCAGTTAATGAAAAAGAGAGAAATGTAGGGCTTATTTTAAAATAGATTTTAGAAGTGTTTGATCTACAAATAAGGCAAGCATTCTCCTACAGAAAGGCATATGAATTTTGAAGGAATTACTTTTGGTTAAAGGAGTAAATATTACAAATTAAAAATCAGTTCAGGAAGGAGTTAAAAGGAAATTCAGAAAGTGCATCATTAGGGCCATTTTTGTTTATTTTATAAATTACTGACCTAAATTTGCCGATAAAATAGAAAAGGGAAATGAGGATAGAGTAAATACAGAGGAACAAAGCAAATAAATTCAAAATTATCTGGATAGATTCAGCTTAGAGGCTGGATAAGTACCTTATTCAGCTCAGTTGTACAGAAGTGTGAAGTAATAAGATTAAGAACCAAAACTAATCAAAGAAGATAGAGCCAGAAAGAAAATACAACAAATAACACAATCCCAGAAGAAAAATAGACTAAGTAGTTTTCCCTGTTTATGGGGGAGAAGATACAAGTTGCTGTGGACAGACACTTTGCCCCAAACTGGGTTTAATTGACATAGTGTTTTTATTCTCATTTCAGTTCAGCTCTGTGGTGCTTTTTTTTCCTCCTCACCAAATTTGGGTGCCTAAAACATGGCGATTAGTGGAAACAAACAAAAGTTTATGAGTTATTTGCCAACCAAAATTGTGGTAAGTTTTCATTTTACCTTAGGGAATTAAAAAAAAAAAAGAAAAGGTTTTATTAAATCTGAGACTTGAGGAAGACAATGTTTAGCCATTTATTTTTTTAATACAAACTTTATTTTGCCCTCATACTGTTACAAAACTGAACCCATATAACCACAAATATATTCTATTAAAGAATAACACAAAGCCTTTTCTCACAAATGATCCTCTATCAAATAATTAAAGACACCATTAGCAGCCACTTTCTGTTCCAAATCAGGTTACTACTTTTTCTTTAAGAGGTACTTCTATTATGTTGGAGAAATTATACTGGGTATTGTCTGTCTAAAGTAGCAAAACAACTCCATAATTGCATTCGTTCAGAGTAATGATAATAAGATTTAAAACACAGTTGCAACACAGGAAAACTCAGTGTAAAAAGACTATTTTCAGCTGTCAACTAAAAGTATATTGAATTTTGCAGAGTAAATTCAAATAAAAGTATTGAGAGTAAAAGTGATAAAGCAGCAACAGTGAGATCAGAATCCCTCCAAAAATTAGATTAAATCTTCTTCAGGACCATAAAAACCTCATTATCTTGACATGACTAGATCAATCATTACAAGACAATTATCTTAACAAGTTAAAGTTGCTTTGATACAGGAATTTAAGACTGTATTTTTTTTCCTTCTCCTTGGTACGAAAATAGGCTGTGTATGGTCCAGGCATTCCTGAGCAGAAACTGAGACAGACACATTGAGACTCTCAGGGTGACAAATTAACCATAAAGTTTATCTGTAAACATCAATAAAGTCCTGCTTTGAGCAACAAACACTTCCATTATATTGAACTGTGGAACAGAACAACACTAACTCTTGTCATTCTGTGGTTTATTTGCTGTAGGATGAACTTACTTAATGTTGGTTTAACTCCAGAGTTGTTCTTGCAGCAGAAATAGTGTTGCACTTCCACTGGGGCTGCTACTGCCCAGCTCGGGGCCTTGTCCTGGGAGTTCGTGCTCATCCCACGACTCTGAGGGCGAGTGGGGCTGTTATTGATAAATGAATAACTGAGAATGGTGTGAGAACAGACCCAAAATAATCACAGCCAGAGCCCAAAAAGAGGGAATCCTGACCTTTTTAGCCTCACTAATGACAGAAGCAGGACTTCAGCCTGGTCAGGAATATGATCATTATTCCAAGAGAAAGCATGCAGTGCCTTTATTGTTTCTGCTGGAATATTCACAGTATGTTTCGTCCACTGTGTACCATGGCCTGAGGGTATAAGGGATAGGGACGAGGCACCACACGAAAGGGTTCAGACGCAGTGGAAAGTCTGGGTGCAATGCCAATTTATTAAGAGAAGACAAGGACTTGTATAGGGTAAGGGTGAGGGGAGGATTCATAACTGGGGTGGAGCATAGGACTGACAACCCAGGGTGAGACAGGACTGGGAGATGGGGAAAGGTGGGTGTAACTTATGGGTATCCAAGGGAAGGGACCAACGGGAGCTCATTCTGCACTGCGGTAACTCTCAGCCAGTCAGTGAGAGATGAGCGGGAAAGCCAGGGGAGAACAGGGGAGTAAACAACTCTAGGCGGGAAAAAATGTGAGGGCAAGTACAGACAAGCCCTGAACCATACAAATCATAGGGAATAACATAGGGGTACATTGAATTTGGTATGAAACTGATAATAAACTGGGGAATAACAGGTCCATAAAGTAACAGTCCTTTCAGGCTCCATAAACATCTCTCCAAGCCTGAAATCGTTCCCAATCCGATTTTCTGTCCTCCTCAACTGTGCAACAGTTTTGTGGGCATTCTTGTTAATTTGGCGTGTCATTGACCTGGTGTTGGATTGAAAACTTGCTCCCTGCCTACAGATTTAATTCTAAGACATATGGATATGGTTTTGTGTCAAAGAATGAGGCAAACACGGGCTTTTATTTCAGGTCACAAAAGACTCTTGGTGTAATCTGAAATAATGAGTGCTTTAAATTCTTTCTAAATAAAAACAGACAGTTGGATTTTGCATCCTCTGAAAGGTGTATTAAATTAAGATTTACCTTTTGAAAGTTTTTTGGTTGCCAGTTTTGGAAATAATTTCCTACTGAATGCACTTCCAGTAGGAAGCATCTCTTAAAAATCATAGCATGGTATGGAACCAGTACAGAAAGTAATTATAGATACTTCTTACAGTGCACAAACTAATTATGGTTCTAAAGGCTGAGAGAGTTGGAAGTGTCCAAGGCCAGTTTGGAGGGGGCTTGGAGCAACCTGGGCTAGTGGAAGGTGTCCCTGCCCATGGCAGGGGCTGGAATGAGATGGGCTTTAAGGTCCTTTCCAGCCCAAACTGTTCCATTGTTCTCTGAAACAAGTGGTTTCATAGACCCATGAAGGACAGCTGGTATCAGGGAGCCTTACACAAGCAGTGGGTTTAACATTCCACACTGGTTTAATTCCCACATAGTTTTTCAAGTTTTATTAACCCAGACAACTCGTAATAATTATGATAAACAGACATTGTCATCAAAAATCAGCAGAAACTTGATATGATTAAGTACAATGCAATACATCTTCCTTGCTCACAGAGCCTGTGTAATAAATTATTTTGAGGCCCCAGAATGAGGCATTGTATAATTGAGCAAAACAGATCAATTTTTAAGCATGCTTATTTAAATGCAAAACAGACTTTTTGAGAATGGTAAACTTGATTAAAATCCCTCTTTAAGTGGAAATCACAAACAACAACATCTAATACTCACAGGCCATAACCACCCTATTAATAATACAATTTATTTTTCAGATATAATTGTAAGGTCTTAACGATGTGGCAGCTGTGATCTACTTTAAAAATTAGAAACTATGAACTCACAGTCTTCTAATGTGACTGAAATACACACCACAGCTGAGTGACTTGCATTTAGTAACTGCAATACATTGCCCCAGATTAAATGATCAGCCTCTGGGTGTTTGCCACATCATTTTCCCCATCTTTAGTGGTGTGCTCCATAAATTATGCTATTTCTGCTATTGTGTAGATATTAAAATCAGATCCAGAAGTGTCTGAATAGAAATTTAGCCATTTCAGTCCTGAATACTTTTAATATTGGTTCAATCTTCACATGCTGGCAATACTCAGTTATTTAATTTTATTTTTTTAAACTTTTTGAGTAGGTACAGTTGTGTTTTTGCATAGCAACAGTAGCATCTCAAACTCGAGATGTCTGAACAGGCTATGACGATCTCATACTGTAAGTAAAACTGAGTTAAAAAAAACCCCTGGTTTTCCAACTTATGTTTCAATAAGGGACAGATTTAAATAAGAGTTTTTGGCAGTCAGATGCCACAGTCCCATAAACCAGAGCTTTTCCCTGAAAGGAGTGACAACTTCCACTTTCTTTAAGGGTATAAGTGGCGGTACAGGGCTATGGTTCCTTCTCCCTCACACCTTTACCAGGTGTCACCCCTTTTGCCAGGGGATTACTGCTCACCTCCTAATTATACATTAATTTCCTTTCCAAAGGCTTGCTCCCATGTGTGTGTTGCAACATACATTTCAGTTCCCTTAAGAAGGGGCTGAATCCAAGTCTCACCCATCCTGGGCACTCTAATGCTCCATTACTACATCTGTATTAAAGGATAGCAGTGTGTTGTGTTCAGAAAGAAATGTTGTTATGCTCATGGTAGCCCTGTTTTCTGAAGTCCCTGATCAATTTTGGACAGGAAAAATTTCACTCAATGTACAGTTGAAACTTGTGTGCTCTCCTTTTTTTTTAAATTTTATTTTCATAAATTCCCAGAATTAGACAAGTGAAGAAAAACTTCCCAAAGAGAAAGAGGGAAAGCTCTTTACTTTCAGCTACAGTTTTGCAGTCAGCATCTGTGAGCTGTTTTCCTTCATCATTGTATCAAACTCCAACAACAATAAAGTTTCTTCTTGAAGCAGAAACAGAACTTTCCACCAAAATCCCTCTGCTGAAAAAGCAGACTGAAGAATGAGACATCTGATCTTTGAAATAGCCTTAAACTTTGGTGAGACATAAGCATTGTAAATGGAATATTTATGACTTTAATAACATATATTACTGCAATGTTAACAGCAATTTTTTAAGACCAGTAAACTACTTATTAGCAGTAATATGACTGTGGAGTTGAATTATGAAAGAATGAGCTCTGAGTTAGGCATGTTAATGCCTGAGGAATGTTAGATTCCTGCACATGTAAACCAGGCTTAGGAGCTGAGGGGTTTTCACTCTAAATTCACTCAGTCTCCTCTGAAAGTCAGTCTGTCATTTATTACAGTCATTGCAGCACAAAATAGGACTCCCTGTGTGTTTGAAATGTTCTGTGGTGTTGCAGTCCTATATTTTGGGAAACAGGACCAAGCCTGATGGACTGGGAGCAGTGGTGGTTGCCAGGTCCCTGCTACCCAGTACTCATCCCGCTCTGCTCCAGGGCTGGCCCCGGGCTGGCTCACCCTGCCCTGCAAAGGAGCCGAACCCAGCACCAGCAAAAATAGAAATTCAACTGCTGGCTAGTGCAGGAGAAGTGGATTGATGAATTCAGCAGGGAAGGGGGCTGACAAATTCTGTTTTGCAGCTCTATTTGAGGGTTGGTGACCTTTTCCAGGCAACTGTACACTGCGGGGGAGAAGGGTGATGGTTTAGCAATTATTAGTAACTATTTAACCTTATGGTAAAATGATTGTATATTGATTCCCTTGAGAAGGCAAAGGCTTTTCTGGAAGCATGACCTTTTACTTGCATCCCCATTTTCCTCCCTGCCTGTCGTCTCCCCTTTCCACATGCCTTGTTTTACATCATTGGACAGTGATGGCAATGATAAATATGATTTATTAGATCACCTAAGGGAAGTTAACATGAACACAAACTGTGTACCAAACACTGCTGAAGGAACAAGAGGCTGAATTTGGAACAGTGGTCATTCAGGCTTCTGCTTCAGATTTTGTTTTCACAGTCTGTGTATTTTCCTACATTAAAATTGATCACTGCTAGGAAATATCAGCCAGCTCAGCTATCAACAGGGAAATCTATTCTATCTGCATCACAGTGTTGCTTCTTCCCCAGTAATCTTGTTGAGCTGGGAATGCATGTCCCTGAAAATGCTCAGAATGGCCAGGTGATTCCTGTCTTGGAGAAACGTGGATCAGACTGCTACCTTTGTCACATAGCAGCATTCCTTGGAAGCCTGTCATACGAGGATATTCAGTTGTCCGGGCTTTTCTAGGTGTGAACTGTCTATGTGCACGTGCACAGGCAATATACAGTATTTTGGTTGGTTTTCAATGCTTTTCTTAGTCCTTGTTCACCCTGGCGGGGGGAGAGCTGAGGGCACTGGGTGTGTTCAGTGGGAGGAGACTGAGGGCAGAGCTCACGGGGGCTGCAGCTCCTCACGAGGGGAGCGGCTGGAGCTGTGTCAGGGCAGGCTCAGGTTGGATCTCAGGCAAAGGTTCTTCCCCCAGAGGGTGGTTGGGCACTGCCCAGGCTCCCCAGGGCAGTGGGCACAGCCCCAAGGCTGCCAGAGCTCCAGGAGGGTTTGGACAACGCTCTCAGGGACAGAGTTGGATTGTTGGGGTGTCTGTGCAGGGCCAGGGGTTGGACCGGATGGTCCCTATGGATCCCTTCCAGCTGAGGATATTCTGTGATTCTGTGGTTTGAAAATGCTACACAAAGTCATTTTGCTGAATCAATGAATCATTTTGTTTTAGAGTAGCATCTAAAATGTGTCTGGCAACATGCAGTAAATCCTGATATTTTCAGTCTAGATATGAAAGGAGTAGAATAAAATGTGCCCTATATTTCAATGGTTTTATATTAGCTATATCAGAATTAACCAATTTCATGGAGCTGGCTCCATGTACCAAGAAAATATACAAAGGAAAAAATTAAATGAGAGGAGCTGAAGCTGGAGGCAGATCTGATTTTGAAATTAGAGCAAGCAGCAAACAGAAGTAGCAAAGTGCAGATTTACGAGGATTGCTGAGGGAAGAACTGTAATTTTGACTTGCATAAGGCAGAAAGGAGATACCCAACGTCTCAGGTGATACAGGTCAGATAATGAGCAGTTTAGCAACCGTGTTTTTGCTATGAAACGAAGAGACATGTTGGAGCAGATAGAGAAATGCAAGGGTCTGAGATCCCTGATGAAGTATTTTGGTTAAAATTTCATTAAAAAATAATTTTAATTTTATGCAGATCAGAGGATTGCTTTCTAATTTAGGGAGTCATAGCATTGCATACTGGAGTGTATAGTCCACTGCTCTGAGCCTGTAAGCTGCTATTAACAGAGCAAGTAATTAAAAGATTTAGATTAATGTCAGACAGGGATTACAATAGGAAACTTTAAACTAGGACCAACTTTGACAGTTAGTTGAAGGTTTATTAATTTTTTTTTATGAGTTTGAGGCTGATTTCAGTTTCCAGTATGGTTTGTTCCCATTAATGTTCAAGGTGGAAATCAAAATAAGCAATGTTATCACTCAAAGTATTAATACATAATGAAAGTTTGGATCCAGACATGAAACCACAAAGAAAAGCAAAACCAGGAAACTCTTAATTATAAGTTTACAATTAATTTCTAGTGTACAAGTGATTTTTGTATATACTTTATAATACCATAATACTTTATGCTGAATCTGGCTAAACCTGACTGTCTGTCATAGCCTTGGTTAAACTCAATACTTGTCAAGACACTTTTGACCTTGGCTGTCTGGTATGTCCATTTGTGATTTCAACTAATTTTCTCTAAAATATCCTTTATGCTGCTCATCACATGCAAAGCACCAATATTGAAACATAATCCCAGCAATATTATTCTTTCTATTTTACCTCTGAAATCAAGAATACTTCTATTTTATTTTAACTATTTTAATGAGAAATATTCAGTTCAGGGTTTTATTCTTAAAATACTTCAGGAAAAATAAATATATCTGTACACTGTTTGATGAATCACAGTTTGAAGGAGATGTCACATCAAAAGCTACACTTAGGTAATATGCCTCATTAAGTTTCTTCTAAAAAGAGACATGAATATTAAAAAAGAGACATGAATGTTAAAAATTAACATGGAAAATCCATATAAGAAAAGAATGACTTGTCAGATTTATAATAGATTTTTAGGCCATTCTTTGAATTAGAACTTTAATGTAATGTAATATCTTGCATATGAATGTATGGCTTGTATTTCATTCCATTTGTAATTTACACTAAAGTGTGTAATTAATTCCATTTTAAAAATTCTCTGTGGGTCGTGTTATGGGATTGGTGAAACATAGACTGAGGATTCCTGGGTTTACAAATTACAGGTTTAGATGCAAGTTGGTATGGGAATGATATGTATTTGCTATTTCTCATTATGAGCAAAACACTAAACAGGATATTTTCCTTGTACACAGTACATTAAATAACAAGTTATGTAAAGCAAATGCTTATGTTTATTAATTTGAAGCAATGTGGTTTCACTATATATTTGTTATTCTGAAAGTACTGTCATGATTAGAAGGATTCTGTACTTATTCTCACAGTTTAATAGTTCAGGAGTAGTAAATCAAATATAATCATATATGAGAGATTGCAGATCTGTCTTTTATTGATTTAGCCTCAAAACACGTATTGGATGAGTGTGACAGAACAAAACATGTCAGTTCTCCTCAGTGTTGGCCTTTATGAGATGTTTTTCTGGCCAGGCAGCAAATGGAATGGAGCTACCTGTGGAAATATAACCTGTGCATGAGGTTGCTAAACCATGCATTCCTGTTTATTCTCAATAAACATGTCATGAGACTTCTTTAGAGCAATACAAATGGGAATAAAATTCATAGTAGCACACAAGAGAGAACTGCACATCTTCAAAATCCTCCCTGGATTTCATATCACACATATAAGAACTGAAGTTTCTGGTCAAAGTATAGACAAGTGGGAGGCCTGCTGTGGGTGATTAATTTCTAACACCTAATTTGGCTATAAAAGAAGAAGGTGCTGCCTTGTTAAATCATATGGAACATTTAAAAGAAAACCTGAAAAGAGAAAAAAAAGGCCAGTGACATGGAAATGTGATATCCACAAAAAGTGCCTAATTACAAGCAGGTTATTGAGAGAAACATCCAAAGTAAACAACTCCGTGCATTGCTGGGGCTGCCTGAGGGCTCTGCTGGCAGCAGCTCTGGCTGAAGCAGGGCAGCATTAGGGGGCTGTTGGCATTCTCTGCTTTTGGTTGGATCAGCCATTTTTTCTGGGTTTGTCCCTACTTCGTTTTGGGCTGAACAGTATCTTATACATTTTTATTATACATTTCCCTTTCCATTTTCTGTAAGAAGTTAAGAAGAAAAAAAGCCTGTGCGTGCTCCTGAAACCCTGAGGTTTCTAGAGGGTGACTTATTTTGGTATTTGGAGTGTGATATAAGAAACCTGCCCTTGATAGACGAGAAATGCTGGCAAGAAGCACCTAAATAAATAAGGCATGTAAAAAACAGATTATGACACCAGTGAAGTGGCAAAGGTAAGCCTAACTTCAGGTTTTTCAGTTGATGATCCCTGGTTGAACAGAGCATAGATGAGAATGGATACTCCAACTTTTAGAATCATAGAATCATAAGGGTTGGAAAAGATCTGTAAGATCATCAAGTCCAACCATTTGGGCTGCAAAACCCACTAAAAGGCAGCTCCTGACTTGGGCTTGGCAGTTCACTCAGCACCAACTAGATGTTGTTGATGGTTTGGCATCAGACCTCACACAGAGAAGGATTATTAAGATTTTAGGTTAGACACTGATTTCATAATCATCTTGTCCTTGACAGGACAAGAGGAAGTGGCCTCAAGTTGCATCAGGGAGGTTTAGATTAGATATTAGGAAAAGTTCTTCACCAAAAATATTGTCGAGGATGGGAACAAGCTGCCCGGGGAGTGGTGGAACTGTTCAAGGAATATTCATGGTACTTGAGGACCTGGTTTAGTGGCGAACATGGTGGTGGTACTGGGTTGACAGTTGGACTGGGTGATCTTAGAGATCTTTTCCAACATTGACCATTCTATGACTATGATTAAAAGCAAATACGGGGAACAAGAGCTTGTGAACTCTTACAGAAAACCAGGACCCTGCTCTGTACAAAATCCCTGCACTAACTCACTGCACAGATGTGGCTCACTGTTATCTGCTCCATACCAGTATCAGGGGAATTGCCTCTCATTTGTCTAGCAAAGTAAATTACGGTTTTCCGGTGTGTCTTTCTGTAGACTCTCACAAGAAAGGACTCAACACCAGAACCCGAGGAAGAGCAAACTGGCTCGTGCCCAGCAGCTCTCACTGGGAGAGGATCCCCAGCTCCAAACCATCCCGACCTCCAAGCAGCCGCTCTGTTTCCTGTGTAGTTTTCACAGGTGGCACAGAAGTTGGGGCAATGTAATTGTTGCAATAAAGGAACCACAAAATTCAGTCTTGACTGAACTTCTAAGCTTCCATATTTTTCTCATAACTTATGGAATATCTCCGTAAGAAATATCTACATTGGCCTCCCTCAAAGTCCTTCTGTTTTCTTTCCATAAAACACCATTGCAGTGTAGTGTTGTAGTGGTTTGAACCTTGTTTTCCCCCAGAGGCTGAAAAAAGTGGTAACCCCCAGGGGTGGAGACCCCTGGAAGTTTTGAAGTTCTGCCCAATTAGCGCTCCTGCAGAAATGTAAACATATCACAAGCACCGGAAGAGAAGGGGTTGTAGTTTGGAGTTGGTTAGAAGAAGTAGCCATGATGTAACAGCCACGAGGAAAGGGGACCGGAGCCCCTCGGGGCCTCTGCCCCCCCCCAGCCCCAACTGGGGGCTACAGAGACAGAGTAGAAGCGGCGGCAGTGTCCAGAGACTCTGGATAAGAGCCAGGACAGATAAGAACTGAACCGGAGGAAGAAGCAGAAGAGAGAGAGAGCCCGCAGCAGAACTTCAGAGTTCTGGGGGTAGGAACTGTACCAAACCCCCAAACTCCTTGAGACCTCCTGGAAGGAGGAAGATGATGGACTCTTGCTTGAAAGAGCCTTGGAGTGCTACAGCACTTGCAGAGAGGAGCTGAGAAGCTCA